>NW_020954570.1:3863248-3910441 GCF_900497805.2 Vombatus ursinus | reverse complement strand
CTGAGTTTATATATATATATTAATATATATATATATATATATATATATATATATATATTAATAACAACAACCAAACACCTGGACGACGAGGTAAACATTCTCAAGGGAAATGATGAAAAAATGGGAAGGGACTAGGTCTAGCAGAGCTAGAATTCAAACTATATCTCAAAATAGTAATGAATACTATTCTGTATTGTTTTTTTTTAAATAATTAATTAAATTTTACAGCTGGAATAAATTAGGCTCACAAAACTCAAAAGCAAAAACAAAACAAAACAAAACAAAACAAAACCAAAAACTTAGTAACATAGTGTTTGATAATCCCAAGGACTGCAAATACTTGTTTAAGGATTCATGTCCTTACCCTTTATGATCAGGCTCAGAAGTTGGTTGGTTCTTCTTGTGCCTGTTGCTTGTACTTCGAATGTATTCTCTTACACTCCCACTTCTTTCTCTGTCCCCATCTATATCACTATTTAATTGAACTTGTTTCTACACCACATTCCGTTGCATGTATGGGTATGTGTATAGAGTCAATGTTTCTTTATCCAGTTCAATAAATTCCACCCCCTTTTCTTTATTTCTCCTTTTAATTTTTTTCTCCCATTTCTTTCACTCTTTTAAATCAATACAACAGAACCAATCAACAAATAGTGGTTTGACAAAACTTACAAGGAAAAGTCTGGCTGAAAATATATTTAAAAGAAAGTTTATTATCTTATAAATGATCAGCTCTCCAAAGGAATAAAATGCAAAAAGTCACATCATAAATAATTTAGAGGAATGGAGGAGATAACTTTCAAGAAATGGGTAGGAATAAAGTTCTTGAATAAGCAAAGCATATAGAGGTACTCTGTTAGAATTGTATCTTGTTCTGGTCCCGCTGATCACTGCCCCCTTCTATTCAGTATAGTAAGTAAATTTATAAGTAGCCAATGAAAAAGGGCCAGGAGGGGCAGTTAGGTGGTGCAGTGGATAGAGCACCTGACCTGAAGTCAGGATTACCTGAGTTCAAATTCGGCCTCAGACCAGACACTTGACACTTACTAGCTGTGTGACCCTGGGCAAATCACTTAACCCCAACTGCCTAAAAAAAAAGAGAAAAAGAAAAGAAAAGAAAAGAAAAGAAAAAGGGCCAGGACATGAGATTGCAAAGGGGAACCTGGAAGTCATCTAGCTAAAGATCAAAGGAGCATAATTTATTAATTGTATTATATATTAATCAAAATTCACATCCTGGTAATATGTGATGAATCAGGGGAAGCCATGTAGGTGCTATTTGTCAAAGACTCTAATCTTATTACATGTAAGTTCCAGATAAAATTCAGACCTCTACAGTTTCAGATCAGTGTAACATCAAAAAGGTGCTGATAACTTTGAGATGGTGACTTTGAAGCTTAACTACAACTTTAAGATGATGTGGATGCGTTGATGAACTAACCCAAAGATCACACAATTAGGAGTTGGTCTGTTTCACCCAAAAAACCTATAAAAATGAGACCTCAAACTCGTGCTCCCCACCCTGCACCCCATTCCAGCACTTCTCCATCTCCATTGGCATGCTGCCTAGTGCTCCCAACTCTAATCCATGGTTACTTGATTGATATTCTCTGCCTCTCCTCCTCCCCATCCTCTTCCTTACAATGCCTGCCTTAGTTCACTCTTACATCCTCTGTTCCCATGCTGTCTGCCTCTGTATCTCTTTCGCCACTTGTCTCTGCCTTTATGGTCTTTTTGTCTCCATACCCGCTATGTTTAAAGTCCTATTGCCACCCCATTTCTTGCTGCCATTCATGGTCTTTCCCTGCAAGTACCCAAAGAACCTAGTGTGCCTGTTCCTATTTCATCATTTCATAAATTATCAATTTAGGCTCATAGACCATAAAATGGACAATTTTATCTACATTCAATAAAAAAGTTTTTGTAAAAAAAAATCAATGCGTTTAGAAGTAGAAGTGAAACACTTAACAGGGTGAAATAATCTTTGCTGCAAATCTCTCTAATGAAGGTCTGTATGCCTGTTCCATAAGCAACAAACTTCTGTTCAGCCTAAACCTTGTCTTCTCCTACTGTTTCCATTTACTAGCTCTTACTGAAACCTACCTCCCCCAAGATGACATAACCTCCTTAGCCACTCTTTTCAATATTGACTGCACCATTAGTCATTCTCACTGAAGAGGTGGGGTACTTGGAATATGCATCACTTCCCATTGTTACTTCCAAGTTCTCTCCCTTCCTCCATTACTTAGTAATCTCTCTTCCTTTCAGAATTGTGCTATTCATGTCTACTACCTAATCAAAATACTGGTAGCTGTTGTCTACACACCCCCAGGTTATACACCTTCCTTTCTCAATCAATTCAGTACACAGCTCACAATCAATGTTTCTCTCCTCCTCAACTCCTGCCCTCACATAATGGGACTTCAACATTCATACTGACTTTCCTTCAAACATCTTAGTCGCTCAGTTATTCAATCCACTTATTCCACATGAGTTACTCTTCCACCCCATCTCAGTCACACACAAAGGTCAGACCTTTGATCTAGATATTAAATACAATTATACCACCTTCATGTTTGAAAATTCACAAATTCCCTTATCCAACTATAACCTATTATTTTTTTAACCTCTCCCTCTGCTTTCCCTTACAAAACCCTATTCTTCATCCACATTTTGACCTTCAGTTGCTTGATCCCTCAATTCTGTTCCATGTCATTTCCCCTGTACTAGCCAATCTCACCTTTTTTCCCTTTCTTGACCCCTTAGTGAACAAATCAGCTCTACACCATCCTGCTTTCTTGAATCCCTAGCAACTTTATCACATATTCTTTTACCATCTGCCAAGCTATCAATTACTTCCACCATTTACCACCTTCAACCTTATATGTGTGCTGATGAATGAAAGAAGAGAAAATCATGCAATTGTTCTGAAAGATCCACTACCAATTTGTTTCACAGACTCAACTGAGCCCTCACAACAATGATTCCCTTGTTAGCTCACTCTCCCATTCTCTGCAGTAGCTATTCCAAAATATTTTCATTCATGCTCAAAGCTTCCATGACTCTCCCTTTCCCTACCCTCTTAACTGAGAATCTTGCCTCACATTTTACTGAAATAATTGAGACCATTCACTGTGATCTCCCTCTTCTCTCTTTTTCTGCATCTATTACTCAGATTCGTTCTGCCTTTTTCAACCCAGTTTCACATGATGAGGTTGCTTACTCTTTACCAAAGCTAACCCCTCTACCTAGTCAAGTGATTCTCTTCAATCCCATTTCCAATGGATGACCTCCTCTGTCATTCCTACTCTATCACTGACTCATTCTTACTCTATCTACTGTCTCATTATGTACTGCCTACAAACATGTCCTTGTTTTCCCCCCATCCTAGAAAAAAAATTGCTCACTTGATCTTTCCATCCTCACTAAATATATTCCTATATCTCTTCTTCCCTTTGTAGTTAAACTCCTCAAAAAGGCCATCTATAATAGATACCTAAACTTTCTCTTCTTTCACCCTCTTCTTAAACCTTTACAATTCATCTTCAGGCCTTCTCATTCCACCAAAACTGCTCTCTCCAAAGTTACTAATGGTGTCTTAGTTGCCACATCCAACAGCCTATTCTAAATCTGCATTCTGCTTGACCTCTCTTCAGCTTTTGTCACTATAAATCACCCTCTCCTCCTTGATACTCCTCTTTAGGTTTTCAGGACAGCACTCACTTCTGGTTCACCTACCTATCTGACCACTCCTTCTCAGTCTTCTTTGAAGGATCCTCTCTCATCCAGATTGCATATCCTTAAACCATAGGTGGGTTTCCTATACTCTCTTCCCTTCCCTTCCCTTCCCTTCCCTTCCCTTCCCTTTCCTTCCTTTTCCTTTCTTTTTCTTTTCTCTCTATACTGCTTTACTTGTTGATTTCATCAGCTCCCATGGATTTAATTACCTACTTATCAGGCATCCTGACAAAGTTTTGATCATGATCCTCTCAAGGGATTTTAAGGATATGAAAATTTGCCTTGAGTCTAAATGACTTGTAAAAAAAAAACAGTATACTTACCATACTACTTTTCACACTGATAGGAAAGCTCCATTTAGTCATCATAATAGAATTTCACTAAATTGCTGCTTGCACCTTTAAATCTCCTTAATTTTGATGTCAGAAAAAGTTAGTAAAGGCCAAAAATTTTCATTTGTCACAGAAGCACTGGTGTCTTCTGTTGTTCTCTCAGAACACTTCACTTCATGAAATACTATATTGCAGAGTGATCACTTAATGCATTTAAGAAGCTTTGTAGCAGGTGAATAATTACTTGTATAAACCGACCTTAGTGACTATAGTAAAATAGTCTAATTATTGCATTCTTAGAGTGACTGTAATTAATGTAATCTCCAAAGCATTAGGATATTAATATTTCAGATTGCAGATTGTCTGCAACATTTGTTGCACAAGATGGTAGTTTAATGTGCAGTCTGTGCCATAATTCACTGCTAATCTTTCAATACTCTGTCTTTAAAGTGCCAACACTTAATAAATGGCTGCTATAAAATCATTGGTTTGAACTCAACTCTGAATGAAAGTGAGTAATTAAGAAAAGTGCCACCTAACAGAAAAATTAAAATATAATAAATGGTCTCTGTTATAATAAATATAAATATCAGGTGTAGTTCATAAGCAAAATGTATGAGAACCTGAGTCTTCATAAAAGTTGACATATTATTCTTTTGTGTTGA
Source organism: Vombatus ursinus (assembly GCF_900497805.2). Classification (NCBI taxonomy): domain Eukaryota; kingdom Metazoa; phylum Chordata; class Mammalia; order Diprotodontia; family Vombatidae; genus Vombatus; species Vombatus ursinus. Next base: position 3,905,706 of record NW_020954570.1, on the reverse strand, counting down.
TCTCTGGAGCCTTTACCATCTTCCAATGAAGTTAGCAAACATTCAAAATGAAATGTGGTCACAAAGTTGCTAAGAAAAGCATGATATATGAAAGAAATAGTAGAAAACTGGCTCCTGAGGGGATTAAAAGGAAGTCTTATTAGATAGGGATTGTCAATAGGCTTATTTATTGAATAGCTTGTGCTTTTAACCTTGAGGCAGCATGAATGTGACAGGAGTGGATGAGTTCAATAACTAGCACAAATAAAATAAATAAATAAATATAAGGGAGATCTACAGCAGTGTCATTTTAAGATCAGAAGTTATCCAAGAAGGCTGTGCACCTTGTTCTTGAGTCTCTGCTAAGTATGCTTAAAGAATTGGAAACTGAAGGCTTTTATTAAACCACAGACTCTTGTAAATACGTTATTAAAAAGTAAAGAACTGGCTTCTTTCAATAAAACCGCCTTTGGCATTGGAAGACTGAGTAGAAACAAACCACAGTTGATCCCTTGAGCCTATTGTGTTATTACACACTATTCGTTTTGGGTTTGTTTGTTCCTTAGACTTTTTTTTTCTTTATTATCTATCCTCCAGGCACTTCAGTAATGCCATAAGAAATTATAGCCTGCTGTGTAGCCTGGCATCCTCTCTATTCAAATAGGTATGAAAATCACTGATAGTTTAGCACCCAGATGAGTAAATAATGCTGTCAAAATCATGAATCTAATTAGAAATTATTATTAATAAAGAACCTTTATTATGCTTAATAGGCTATGATGAAAGTTTTCTCAAACTTCATAGTCCTTCTTAATAATGCTACATAGAAATAATATCCCATCTTTCTTAATTGTACCCTCAAAGTCAACTTTAATATTAAGCTTGTCTTTTTAAAATATCTTTTAAAATATAAATGTTTCTATAACATATTCCTTCTCACATTGCCTACCAACTCCTTTTTTAAACATCTTCTTCTTTTCTTTCTTTGCTATTGAGGCATTCTCTTTCAAGCAATTCTAATGATGTACTCCCCCTACTCCATTTCCTATAATTGTTTGATCTATGTTTTCAACTCACATTTATCATATTAACATAACTATCCAGAAAGAAATTAGTTACATGGTGAAATCATTCCAATTTCCTCTTTCTCTGTTGTTCTTTCAATTGATCAATCAATAGGAGTTTATTTATTTTTTGAGATAATAAGAACTCATATTCATTTAACATTTTTCTCCCTACAACCATATGAAGTAGGTATTTCAAGTGTAATTATCATAATTATATAAATGAGGAGAGTGAGGTTCATATGTTAAATATTGAACAGTACTCAAACAGTCAGTAATTATTCTGGCCAGTATATGATCCAGGTATCCAGACTCCAAGTCTATTGTGCTTTCCACTAATATTAATAATAGCACTTTAAATTTTACAAAGGATTTTGCATGCTATTCATCTGGTACTCACAACAATCCTGTGAAGTAGGGGTTATTATTACCTCCATTTTAAAGAAATGGAAAATGAGGCCAATAGAGCTTAAATGACATGCCCAGGATCACACAACTATTAATTGTATTAAGTAGGATTCAAACTCAGGTATTCTGGTCTCTAAGTCCAATGCTCTATCCCCTTTGACAACCTACCTGCTTCCCACTCCAACCTCCAAAGTCCGGATTCTTGAAGGGTGGGTCTTTGAAAAAGGAAGATTCTTGAAGGCAGAGTCTACTTCATTTTTTGCATTTGTACCCTTAGTGTCTAGTATGATTCCTGGTTTATAATAAACATTACAAAAATGGTCACATGAATGGAGTACTGAGCATATGCTGTCTACTTTCTCAGTATCATGTTAGGCATAGTTCAGATACAAAACGCCACCTACTATCACTTTGTTTGGCTCCTCTACATATTATCATTTATGTTATTTTTTAACCTGTTCTTGAAGCCCTGTCTCATAAAATCCCTTTGTGGTACCAAAAAAAAAATGCACAAGTTATCATCTTCATGTTAGAGATGAAGAAACCAAGGTCTAAAGAAGATTAGCTCACCCAAAAGCTTCACAAATCGGGTGAACTAAATTACCAATAGGACAGAAAATTGATCAGATAATTCAGATGAGTCTTAGTCAATAAGATTCTGTAGCAAATTGAAATGGAGAGTTGTACTAAATCTTTGGATTCAATACTTATCTAGCTTTATAACCAGAGACAAGTCACTTACTGTCTATGAGCTTCAATTTCCTCATCTCTAAAATGAATGGCATGGACTACATGGTATCTTTCTCATCTCTAAAACTAAGATGCTATATGTTCCAGCACCTTGTAACAGTATGATCTAGGATCAAAAGTGTGTTCCTGAGTCTCAGCTTTATGTGTGTTTATGTGTGCATGTTGTTGTTGTTCTTGTCATTCAGTCTTTTCTGACTCTTCGTAACCCCATTTGAAGTTTTCTTGGCAAAGATTTGATTTGTCATTTTCTTCTCCAGTTCATTTTACAAATGAGAAATTGAGGCAAACAGAGTTAAGTGACTTGTTCAGGATCACAAAGGTAGTAAGAATCTGAGGCCACATTTGAACTCAGGTCTTCATGACTCCAGGCCTATTGCTTTATCCACTGTGCCACCTAACTGCCCTGACCTTACTTTATTTATCTAGAAAATGAGGATGATATTATTTGCGTTGCTGACCACACAGGAAGGATTCTTGTAAAAAAAAAATACATACATACATACATATATATATATATATATATATATATACATACACACACACATACACATATACATAAAAAAGCTTCTATAACTTCTATAAATAGTAGCTATTATTGCTACTTTTACTGTTTATCATAGTGTGCTATCTGATTTCCAAAATTTCAGAACCATAGCAAAATTAAGAATTCAGTCCAGCCCATAACCAAGTAAGAATATCTTCTACTACATTGCTCACAAATGATCATTAAACCTCCTCTTGAAGATCTCTAGTGATCACGGTCCATTGCCATGTGGATGTCAGTAGGTAAATTTCATAAACAAAATTGGAAGCTTGCTACTATGAGCTAGTTTATTTGGATAAAGAAAAAAACTAATAGTGAGGAAAATCATCTTTATTGTCATCAATTGCCCATCTATTGATTATTGTACATTGATCTAGTAAATGTCTCAATAAACATTTGATAGTATTTACCTTCACGAAATGGCTATGTCCTGTCATTTTCAAAATCAAACTTTTCTTTCCTGGATGCATGTATACTTACAAAGATGCATTTGCTATGTATACAAAAATACATTCATATCTGTCAGATGTCCACAAAGAACTGTAATTCATTTTATGATAGGTTTGCTGACCTTTTTCATATTTCTATTTCCTAGCTTTCCACACTTTTGAAGTCCTTTGTAAATATTCTCCAAAGAATCTCTTGTTTCCTAAAATTCACTTCACATGGAGAATTTAGGTCATGAAAAAGCTTAAAAAATGTTTTATATAGAATCTTTTCAAAATTCTCTTCTCATTTATTTGACTTTAAAGCCTTTAGCAGACTTTAAAAATGCTTTATACAACAATATTTCATGAGAGCAAGGATAACTGTGAACTATGAGTGTTCTCAGGAGCTTTTAGTGGATTTTTTTTTATTACTGATAGCTTCATATAAACATATAGTGTACTGTGTAACACTTAAAAGCTTCCACAAAACTCTACCACTACATTCTCATTATTTCTTATTGTCAATAATGTTATTTTATATTCATAAATATAATTTTTCTTCATTTTCCTGAGAGTTTTTTAAAACTTAGTTAATTAAACTACTTCACGTTCCAGAGGTCTTCTTGTTTACCTCTAGTGTTTCCTTGTTGTACATTAAATAATGCTTGTAAAGAATCATATTTCATCATTAAATAGAATCCACCAATTTGTTCCCAAGAAAAAAGAAATGTAAATATGTAATATTTAAAGTGTTACTGGGGTTGAAGGAGCCGGAAAATATACCCCAAGACTCACAGGAGAGTACATTTTAGTCCCATTCCAACACCATAACCAATGTTTCTTTTAACAGAGGCTATGTTACATAAGCAACAAATTATGAAAATTAAGTATGTATGAAAAAATTTAGATTTTTAATAAAATAAAATTTATGTTAAGGTTAATCTGAAGCACATTTAATAATATCCAAAATTTATATTTGCTATAAATGGTAATTAGACAAAATGACATATATTATAGAAATTCATGTAAAATTATAGAATTAACTTATAAATACTTGAATCAAAGTTTTAAGTAGATAGATATGTGTATGTGTGTGCTTGTACACACACACACATACATACACAGACATATAGGTATTTATACCTATCCTTGTGTGTATGTATGCACACACACACATGCAAATATGTGGTGATTTTTTTTAGCTTTGTTAATTCTTCAGGGTTAGGAATTCTGTGAGATTAAGAGGAATTCAGGATTGAACTAGAGCAGGGAAGAGAATAGTTAGATAAAGGAGCTACCAAAACTCTAATAGGTTAGGAATAACATGGAAAAATTTGAGGGAAGTGGTTTGGGTTGAGAAAGAAGGGGATCAGAAGAGCCACTGAGCTTAGGGTCTTAAGCAGACAAAGGAAATATGTGCTAAGACAGGCTAAATTTTGACTCCGAAGATTTATTCTAGATACAGAACTTACAGGTTTAAAAAATTAAAATATTACTTCAAAGAGATGGAAGGAAATGGCACTAGGCAACCATAGTAAGTACCATACAAGAACATGCTGTAAGTACTAAAAAGGAGAGGGAGTTTTCAAATTTGATGAGTCAAAAGAAAAAGACACGACATACATACATACATACATACATACATATATATATTTGGTTCGGAAATTTATAGAGATAGTTAATGGAGACATGGCCTAATAGATTGACATGTCCTTTTTAGGAGCAATTATTTAATTGTGAATCCAGAACTGGAAACTGGGGATGTGGGAGGATGGCAGAGTAAACACATGTGATAGCAAGGCAGCTAGTGAAAATACAGCTGGGCAGTGAAATGAAGCATAGCTAGACTACAAAGTAGTAGATAATTTGAATCAAACACCAAGCAGGGAAACAGGGACTGGGGATAGGGGAATTCTGGGGTGAAAGGGTTAATTTTTCCAGGTTATGATTTCTCATATGGGTAGTAAGGCTTCTTATGAAAAGATGGCTGGGTATAAAGTGAAACATAACTGGAACTTGGCCTAGATATAGTGGGCAACTTGAGGGAACCATAAATCAAGTATACCATGGCAAGAGCTCTAGGGATAGAAGGGATGAGAAGTCATAGGAAAGTTTCTGGCCCAGGCAGCAGAGCTGCAATCAAGAAGATAGTTAGGGCATGAAGAATCATTGAAATGTAAATATAGGAGGCAAGAGAAAATGAGAAGCATAAATACATTTGAGCATTGGAAAGGATTATAAAGTACTTAAATTTTGATTTTTAATTACATTCCTATTAAACATATTTTCACATCAGTGATGTTGTAAGGAAGAATCAGAACCAATAGGAGGAACCACCAGAAAGAGGAAATAAAACAAAACAAAAGAAAAAAATAGCAAATAGTATGTTTGCTGCATTCAAACTCCATAGTTCTTTTTTTTGGATGTGGATAGCATTTTCCATCATGAGACCTTTGGAAATGTCTTAGATCCTTGCATTTTTGAGAAGGACTGGGTCTATCAAAGTTAGTCATCTTACAATGTGGCTGTTACTGTGTCTATGTTCTCCTGGTTCTACTCACTTCACTCAGCATCAGTCCTTATAAGTCTTTCCAGGTTTTTCTGGTCTGCCTGCTCATCATTTCTTATAGCACAATAGTATTTTATTACATCCATATACCACAACTTGTTCAGCCATTCCCCAATTGATGGGCATTCCTTCAATTTCTAATTCTTTGCCACCACAAAAAGAGCTGTTATAAATATTTTTATACATGTGGGTCCTTTTCCCATTCATATGATCTCTTTGAAATAGCCCTAGAAGTGCTCTTGCTGGTTCAAAGGCTTTGCACATTTTTATATCCGTTTGGGCATAGTTTCAAATTGTTCTCCAAAATGGTTGGATCACTTCACAACTCCACTAACAATCCATTAGTGTTCCAATTTTCCCACCTCTTCTCCAACATTTATCATTTTCCTGTTTTGTCATCTTGGCCAATCTGATAGGTGTGAGATGGTACCTCAGAGTTGTTTTGATTTCATTTCTCTAATCAATAGTGATTTAGAGAATTTTTTCATGAGTATAGGTGGCTTTAATTTCTTCATCTGAGAACTGCCTGTTCATATCCTTTGACCATTTATCATTTGGGGAATGACTTGTATTCTTATAAATTTGACTTAATTCTCTATATATTTTAGAAATTAGGCCCTTATCAGAGAAAGTGGTTGTAAAAATTCTTTCCCAATTTCCTACTTTCCTTCTAATCTTGGTTGCATTGGCTTTGTTTGTGCAAAAACTTTTCAATTTAATGTAATCAAACTTATCCATTTTGCATTTCATAATGTTCTCTATCTTCTGTCTGGTCATGAATTCTTCTGTTCTCCACAAATCTGATAGGTAAACTATTTCTTGCTCTCCCAGTTTGCTTATAGTATCAGCCTTTATATCTAAATCATGAACCCATTTTGACTTTATTTTGGTATATGGTGTGAGATTTTGGTCTATGTCTAGTTACTGCCATACTCTTTTCCAGTTTTCCCAGCAGTTTTTGTCAAATAGTGAGTTCTTATCCCAGAAGCTGGGATCTTTGGGTGTATCAAATAGTAGATTACTATAATCATTGACTATTGTGTCTTGCATACCTAACCTATTCCACTGATCCACCACTTTATTTCTTAGCCAGTACCAAGTAGTTTTGATGATTGCTGCTTCATAATACAATTTAAGATCTGGAATGGCTAGGCTACCTTCCCCTGCATTTCTTTTCATTAGTTCCCTTGATATTCTGAACTTTTTGTTATTCCAAACGAATCTTGTTATTATTTTTTCTAACTCTATAAAATTTTTGGTAGTTTCATTGGTATGACACTAAATAAGTAAATTAGTTTAGGCAGAATTGTTATTTTTATTATATTAGCTTGGCCTACCCATGAGCAACTGATGTTTTTCCACTTATTTAGATCTGACTTTCTTTGTGTAAAGTACTTATATTTTAAAAAGGAGAGAAGAAGCATGTCTCTTCAGCAACCTATTCTCTTCCAAGTCACTGAGGAAGTAAATCAACAACAAATGTGAGGCCTGTGGGGGCAATTTGCTTTGTTGGTTTTAAGACAGAAAGAAAAAGGAGGGGAAAATGAATATAATAAGGAAGAAATGAAAAAAAAAATAAAAGCAGGGGTCATGATCATGATCTAAGACAAGGCAACAATAAAACTGGACAATGTTTAAAGTGACAAGGAATCAGTATTATACTTGAAAGCACCAGCAACAATGAATCATTCATTTACATATTCATTTATTTTATCAGCCCAGTGATGTGTGTAGGGACATCCAAGTGAGGAATTTCCCATATAAATGCAGATTAGCACCTTCTTTTCCATTCAGAGTCTTTGACAGTTTCCTGGGTCTCCAACAGATTATATGACTTGACCAGGGTCAAACATACAGTATGTGTCAAAGGTAGGACGTATACCTTAGCCTTTCTGAATCTCAAAGCAGATCTCTATCCATTATGCAGCACTGCCTCTCAATGAAATAACATCTCAAGTTAATGCAAATGGTATAGTACATAAATACCTAAAAGAAAAGTGAATTGAAGTAGAGACATAGACAGCAAAAGTATATTAATTCAGAGCCCAATATGTTCTTTTTAACCTAGAGAAATTTAATAAAAAACGATAACTAAGCAAGAAGTTAAGGACTTGAAGAAAATGTTAGACAGGTATAAATAGCATATCTCTAATATCAATTTGCTGCCAATTAATGCTAAGATCAAGGGTAGATCGAGCTTCTAACCCTGCCTAGTTACATAAGTATTCCCCCTGCCCTCCCTCCAGAGTGTCTTAGCTAATTCTATAATATTTTTTCTCCTATATTTTCACTTGTTCCTGGTTTTATCATCATGTTCTTAGTTTTTAATCAATATCTCTAGTGAATACTGAATGGGAATCAATCAACCAACTAGCATTTCTTAAGTACCTAATATGTGCCAGGCAATTGTGTGTTGGGACTATAAAGAAAGGCAAAAGACAGTTCCTGTTCTAAAGTAGTTCACAGTCTTGGAAGGGAAGACAACATCCAAACAGTTATGTATGTGTGTGAATGAATGCATATATTCACATAGACATATATGCATATATGTTTATATTAAACACAACCTTACTGACTACAACACGTAAAAATGATAACAAATGAACAAAAATCACACTGGCTAGATCCTAAAATATCTATCACCTTCTGCATATGCTCAAGGTCTTGAAGTTTTGTTTTGTTTTTTTCCCTACTGAAATCTTAGGTAATATCTGTCTTCCCTTCCCTCCCCCCTTATTTTTTCCCCTATTTCTCATTTTCTGATGCCTTTATGAGGCTGGTTTCCCTAGTGGCTAGATCTCAGAGTCTCAGCTTTTCCCATACAGGGGAATTCAGAGTTTACCAGCCTTGGGATGTACTCCAAGTGACTCCTTGGGGGAGGGAGGGAACATTTAACATGTTAAACAGACATACAAATTCCCTACATGTATTGGCTCATCTAGCAAGTTGAATAGATTTCTGCTCTTTGGATCTCCACAGTACTGGCAGTTGGAGAGAGGAGTGTTATAGTATAGACGTAAGTTCTATTGCTAGCATATAGGTCAGCTTGAGCAGCCCTGATTCAAAAAAGTTTTGATGACAGTTATGGAAGAGATGCTGGATGACTTTGTGTTAGGGATTTGGAATTATTGGCCTACTCAGTTGTTAGTTTATCAAGTTTTTAAATTGTTTCAGTTCTTGGTGTTCTAGATTGGGGCAACAGTAGAAATTGCTTTATCTCTTGCACATAATTTCTGTTTTGTAGATGTCTGAGATGCCATGAGAGATGGAAAAAACATCTAGTCCTCCATCTTGTTGGTTATGTGACTTGGAAGTTGTTATTTTTTAAAAAAAATTATGATTCCTAATTTTTTTCTTTGACCCACCAGTTCTTTAGGACTGTTAGTGGGCAGTTCATTTTAAATCTTTTCTTTAATGACTCTATTGAATATAATTTTTATTTTATTGTGGTCAGTAACAGATAAGTTTGACATTATTATTTTTCTGCATTTATTTCTAAGTTATATTTTTTGTCCTACTACAAGATTTTTTAAAATGTAAAAGTATCACCTATAATAGAAATATTCATGTAACTTTTTATTCTCACTCAGTAATTGCCAGTCAATGGTTTAAAAAATTTTATTATGGTCCTTAAACATCTAACTTTGATTTGTTGTTGTTATTGTTGATGTTGCTATTGTTAGATTTGTTTAGTTCTAATAAGTAGCATATTAAGGTCCCCAACTATAACAGTTTTGCTGTCTATTTCTTCCTATAACTCATTTAGTTTTTTAAAGTATTTTAGATGTATATGTGCATATATGCGTATGTATATGCATTCCCTGCATATAAATTAAACAATGTTCATTTTCTAAGATAGCTTTCGTGAACTGTAATTTTCTTATTTATATATTTTACCTGTCATTTTTGTTGTTGTCATGTCCAAAATGAAGAGTGCTACCATTTTTTTTTAATTCAACTAAGGAACATAGATTTTGCTTTAATCCCTTATTTTACATTCATGTTATTTTTTTAAAAGTGTGTTTCTTCTTCAATTTTTACGGGTGATTATATTGCATTCTTTATAAGCCAAAGGCAGTTAGGTGGCTCAGGGGATAGAGAACTGGACCTAGTGTCAGGAAGACCCTAGTTCAAGTTCAGTTTCAGACACTTACTAGCTATGTTATCTGGGGCAAGTCACATAACTTCTGTTTGCTTTAATGCACTGGAGAAGGAAATAACAAACCACTCCAGTATCTTTACCAAGAAAACCCCATGGACAGTATGATCCTTGGGTTCTTGAAGACTCAGACACAACTGAACAACAATATTGCATACACATTAACAATTATGATCATTATATATATATCTTTCCATCCTATTTACTTACATATATATTTTTTTTTCTTTTCTTTGCTCCTCACTCCCTCTTTATCCCAAATTCCCACATTTTCTTTCTTTTCTTTAAAGCCCTCTTCATGGTTCCCCACCCCATCTTAGGAACAAAGGAACTCTCTATATAGTTCTATATTTTGATTGATTTATAATTGGTGATGAGAGATAAGAAGATACCAGTGAATCAATATAGAAGTTGTGTTTCCAGAACAAAATCCTAAGGAAAAATGATCATTAAAGAAATATTATATTTAGTATTGACTACTTACTTTTATGTGTTTATATTGCAAAGCTAAATTCATCATTTGATCCCTCATCTCAATTCATCTTTCTGCATCACAAGATGGGTAATACAAATTTGATCCTCAACTTTTTTTATATGAAGAAACTGAAGATCAGAGAAGTTATGTAACCTTTCCAAGTTCCTACTTCAGTAAATGATGGAATTAGATTTCAGGTCTTCTGACTCCTAGATTTGCAGCCTAAAACTTTCTAATAAATAACAAATTACTGTGCTTACACTTATCAATCTCCTTATCAATAAATGTTTATTAGCACCTACTCTATGCTAGGCATAATGCTCAATGCTGAGGATAAGAAGAAAAAATTGAAATGAATTGTCCTTGCCTTTAAGGAACTTCTTTTTCTTTTCTTTTTCTTTTTTTTCCCTCCTCAACAGGGTCTCTCTATCTTTAATAGGCTAGAAGCAAAGTGGTCACTTGCTGCCTAATGCTACTGACGATATGCTCAGACACTTTGTACTGCTCTTTTCCAACCTGAGCTAGTTCATATCTTCCATAGGCAGCCTGTTCTCCCCACCCCACAATGTTCATCCGAGGGGCTTACCTTATTAGCATCATACCTCTGATCAGCTTTAGCACTGCTGCAGTTTAGAACTTGTGAATTTAAGACATCCACCAGCCCCAGTCTCCCCGGTAGCTGGGGCTAGTCAGTTTTAAGATCCCTATGATGAGACCAGTTCAAAATGTTTAAGCTATGACCTAGCTAAATAGTAAGGATTAGAGGAAATGGAAATCACAGTGAAAGTAGAGAATAGGTTAAGCACTAGCATGGCTTAGAGAGGGCTGAAATGACATGAGACTATGACTGCATGAGGTTGGAGCTCTCAGTCATGGAAATGGAGTGGACCTTATGCTTCTCCACAGGACCGTATTATGTCCCTCACATTATCTTATCCTCTCCCCACCCCTGGAGCACCGGGCAAAGCTCATCCAATCACCATTAACCTTGTGGTTCACATGCGCAATGACCCTGAATTTGACGAAGAATAATAATCCGAGTAGCTACAACAGGGCAAAAACTCACCTCCTTGGAAAAAGCTACTCACCTCCTCATCTCCCCGGAATCATCATAAAAGTAAAAACCACACCCCGTTCCACCCCCAACGAGGGACTCCTTAGAACCTGCCTCAAGTTCCTCAGAAATCCATATAAACCTAAATCCGAGGCCCTCTCAACAATTCACCAGCTTCTTGACACTGCTTGGTTCTGTCTGCTTTTGTGATAATAAAGCTTCACCCATTGAGAAAGAAGTCCGGCCTCTGGGTAGTTCTTACCCTTTGAACCTGCTCTCACACTGCAATATTATGGGTAATGGAGCCTGTTACGTAAGTCAGAGGTTACTATGGCTAATAGTTACTGGGGTATGAATTTTTATAGTTTTCATCCTACAATGATTTAGGGTAGCTTTTGCCCAGCATAACTTTGCAGTCATAAATGACTTATTTACCAAAATCTCTTTGTTCCTTACTCGGCTTACTATTTCTCCTAAACATTTGGTATGTTAAAAAGGACCCTTGACTTGCAATCAAAAGGTTTCATTCACCTAAATCTGATATTTACTGTATAGCTTTCAGCAGATCTCTTAAACTCACTAAGCCTTAGGTTCCATTGTCTGTATATTAAGAAAATTAAACTAGATGACCTCTAGGGCCATAAGTGTGCCTCAGTGTCTGAGGATCTTTCAGTCAACAAACATTTAATGAGCCTACTTTGTGCCAGGCACTGTGCTAATCACTGGGGTTAAAAAAAAAAAGAAAGAAGAAAGAAGGGGAAAAGAGCGTCTCTGCTCTCAATGAACTTACAATCTAATGGGTAAGACAACATGCAAATAACTATATAAACGTTCGCTATCATCATCATCACCATAAGCAGCAACAACAATGGCATTGTCGTTATTGCAGTAAACTAGAACACTCAACTGGAGAATGGGGGAAGGAGGATGTCAGTGACAAAAGACTGAAAAAATAATAAAGGGCAGGTTACAAAGGGATTTAAAAGCAAAACAAGATTTTATGTTTGATATTGTATAGAGGCAATAGGGAAACACCCAAATTGACTGAATTTCCAGGGACAAGCATGTGTTTTAGGAAGATCAATGTGATAGCTAAATAGAGGATGGACTGGATTAGGAGAGAGACTTGGGGCAGGGAGACCAACCAACAGGATAGTGCAACAGTCCAGGCATAATTGAAGCTTTTTGAGGGATTATACCAATATTAGGCTTGGGGATTCAAGGATAAAATTAAAATGTGTTCACATCTAAGAAGAATAATCTTAAAGGTATATCATTCAAAACTATTCAGAATGAAGTCCAGGGACTGTCATAGCAGTCCCTGTCACTTGGAATCAGGGTGAATTTGATTTTTCATATGACAATTGAACTCCAATTTGTATAGTGTTTGGAGAACCAAGATACTGTAGTATTTGCAACAGTTTTTTTTTTGTTTGTTTTGTTTTTGTTTTTATGAATGACTTAAGTACAAAATGAAAGTCAGCTCAGGTTTATGTAAATAATCACAAAGGTCAATTTAACAATATTGCTTCATGAGAAACATTGCCAGTTACACCAGGTATACGGTGTACATGGTTAGAAGCTAGACTGGAAATGTGTAATGATTCCAGCATGAAGAAATTTCGTGTCATTATTTCAAGGAGTTTCTATAGAAGCAAGGGTGTGCTGGAGCCAGCCCCAACTGGCTTGCCTGAGCTAATTGTTAAATTTTTAATGTCTTCATTTACAAGTAGGAAATGGGAAACCACTACAAATCAAGGATTAATTTATTTTTTTTAAATTGCCTAGACTTAAGAAAGTGATAGAGAAAATGTTAATAATAAGATTAAGGTTAAAAGTATGTGCATTTTTTTTCCTTTTGAGAGCTCCTTGTTAAACATTTAATGTTAGAATTGGTATGTAAGGCACTCATATAATTAATACCAGTTGCCATTGACAGGAGATTGTACATCAGGCCATATAGACATGACGTAAATTACATCCCTTATGAATGTTAAGTGGAGATGATGAATAGATTTAAGGGATTAGATGTGATAGATAAAATGCCTGAAGAACTATGGACAGGGGTTAACAATACTGTACAGGAGTCAGCAACAAATACCCACACACACACACACACACACACACACACACACGTATGTATATGTATTCCAAAGAAAAAGAAGAACAAGAAAGCAAAATGGCTGTCTGATGAGACTTTACAAATAGCTGAGGAAAGATGGAAAGGGAAAGGAGAAAAGGAAAAATATACCCAAATGAATGCAGAATTCCAGACAATATCAATAAGGCATAAGGTTTTGTTAAATGTGCAATGCAAAGAAATAGAAGAAAACAACAGAATGGGAAAGATAAGATATCTCTTCAAGAAAATTAGAGATATCAAGGGAATGTTTCATGCAAAAATGGGCATGATAAAAGACAAAAATGGTAGGGACTTAAGAAAAGCAGAAGAAATTAAAAAGAAGTGGCAAGAATACACAAAAGAACTTTAGGAAAAAAAAATCCTCAAATCACTGATAACCACAATGCTGTAGTTATTGATCTAAAGTCAGACATCCTAGAGGATGAAGTCAAGTGAGCTTTAGCATTGCTAACAATAAGGCTAGTCTGAAGTCATGGAATTCCAGCTGAGCTCTTTAAAATGAAACTTAAAGTTTTGCACTCAATATGCCGGAAAATTTGGAAAACGCAGCAGAGGCCACTGGATTAGAAAAAAAAAAAAATCAGTTTATATCTCAATCTTAAAGAAGGGCAATGAAAAGAATGTTCAAATTACCAAAAAATTGCACTCATTTTGTACGCCAACAAGGTTATGCTTAAGATTCTGCAAGCTAGACTTTAGCCATATGTGAACCAAAAGTTACTAGAAGAGCAGGCTGGTTTTCAAAGACGAAAAGTAACTAGACACCAAATTGTCAACATTTGCTAGATTGTGGAATAAGCAAAGGGGTTCTAGAAAAACAAACAAACAAACAAACAACAATAACAACAAAAAAATCTACTTCATTGACTATACTAAAGGCTTTTACTGTGTGGATCGCCACATTTTGTGGCAAGTCCTCAAAGAGATGGGTACCGGAGTATCTTACTTGTCTCCTGAGGAACCTGTATGCAGGCCAAGAAGCAACAGTTAGAACTGCACATGGAACAATTGATTGATTTAAGATTGGAAAAGGAATATGACAAGGCGGTATATTGTCACCTTACTCATTTAACTTATATGCAGAATATATTATGTGAAAAGCCAGACTGGATGGATCAAAAGTCAGAATTAAGAGTGCTAGAAGAAATATCAACAATCTCAGATATGAAGATGATACCCCTCTGATGGCAAAAAAGTGAAGAGAAAATAAAAAGCCTTTTGGTAAGGGTAACAGAGGAGAATGTAAAAGCTTTCTTGAAATTTTAACATTAAAAAAATAATAAGATCTTAACAACTGGTTCTATCACTTCCTAGCCAATAGGGGAAGAAGAAATGGAAGCAGTGTTGTATTTTATATTCTTGGGCTCAAAGATCACTGCAGACAGTGACTGTAGCCATGAAATTAAAAGATAATTGCTGCTTAGAAGGAAAGCTATGGTAAATTTGAACAACATACTAAAAAGCAGAGAAAAGGAAAGAGTATATAGTCAAGGTATGGTTTTTCCAGTAGCAATGGATAGCTGTAAGAGTTGGACTATATGGAAAGTTGAGCACTGCAGAGTTGAAGCCTTCAAATTGTGGTGCTAGCAAAGACTTGAGAGTCCTTTGAACAGCAAGGAGATTAAATCAGTCAGTACTTAAATTAATTCAGGTTGTTCATTGGAAAGTCAGATACTGAAACTGAAGCTTAAATATTTTGGCCACATAATGAAAAGATGAGACTCATTGGAAAAGCCCCTGATATTGGGAAATATTGAAGGCAAAAAGAAAAGGGGATGGCAGAAGATGAGATGGATAGATAATATCATAGAAACAATGAATATGAGCTTAGGTAGACTTTGGGAGACAGAACAAGGAAAAAGGGCCTGGCATGTTATGGTTCATAGGGTTACAAAGAGTTGGATATGACTGACTGAACAACAAAAGCACAAATTTTGTTACAACTGAAGGCTAATGGTAACATGAGACTTTATGACAATCACATAACACTCAGATCAAGTGCTTAAGTGATTATTCAGAGTTTTTAGTGTAGTGTTTGTTTTTCAACTTAATTTCAATTCAGCAAACATTCTCTTTACTATTCTTGCTGGGGAAAAGATTTTTACAAAACACAAATTTGAAGTTCTATCCAATAATACGAGTTCCAAAATATCCATTACTTAGTATGACTTCTCTACATGCATTACTGTGTGCCACATTTTAAGAAAAACATTCATAAACTGGAAAAAGCCCAAGGGAAAGCAACAAGTCAGGTAAAGGGCCTGGAGTCATGCCATAAGACTAATTGCAGGCAGTCAGGGTGTTTGGCTTAGAGGAAACTTGATAGGGAGTGTGGGAAAGGGTAGAGATGTGAGAGAGGTCTTGAAGTATTTGAAGGACTATGGTAGAGGAATTGTATTAATTCTGCTGTGCCCCAAAGGACAAAAACCAGTAGTAGCAGGTAGAAATTTCTAATAGGAAAATTTAAACAATATAAGGAAATATTTCCTAACAAGTAGAGTTAACCATAAGTAGAATGAGCTGTTTAAAAGACAATATAATATAAGGAAAATAACACTGGATCTGGGAATGGAAGGGAACAAACATTTGTTAAGTACTTACTATGTACCAGCTCTGTGTTAAGTGCTTTAAATATTATCTCGTTTGATCTGTACAAACACAGTCGGAAACTCAGGAAACTGAGACAAGCAGAGTTTAACTGACTGTCCAGAGTCCTACGGCTAGTAATTGTTTGAGGTTGGATATGAGCTCAGGTCTTCCTAACTGCAGGACCAGTGCTTTATTTCCTGGCAACTAGCTGCATAGAGTCAGAAAGTCTAAGTTCAAATCTAAACTTTACTACCTATTACAAGCTAGGTGGATGTATTAAGTACCTATAATGTGTCTGGTATGGGGGCTAGGTGCTTGGATACAAGCACAAAAACATGAAACAATTCTTGCTCACAAAAGAATGTATTCTAAAGTGGGAAAACTACATATAAGAATGTATACAACATTTTAACAAGTTAAGAAATGTGCATACATATATGAGCATATATTTTTAAACATGAAAAGTAGTTAAATATAAGTTGTTTTGGGAAAGAGAACACTAGTCATTGCAGGGACCTGAAAAGGTTTTGTACTGAAGATCGTGGCTAAGTGACATCTTAAAAGAAGGGAGGGAGTCTCTGAGATGGAGCAAAAGAGGGAATGCATTCCAGGCAGGCATCAGGGATGGACAATGGAAGGCACATGTGACATGGAGTGCCATAAGTGAGAAATAGATAAGAGGCCCAGTTTGACTGAATAGCAAAGTGCAACATGGGAAGTGAGGCTGGAAAGATAGATTGGGGCTAGTTTATAACTTTAAAAGCTAAATAGATTATATTTTGATCTAGAAGCAATAGAAAACCAGTGATGATGATTGAGTAGGGAAATCATGTGGTCAGATCTGTGCTTAAAGAAAATGACTTCGGCAACAGTGTGTAGGATGAACTGGAGTGGCGAGAGACTTGAGCGCAGGAGACCAGTTAGGAGGCTATCTCAAAAATCGAGGCAAAAGATGATAAGAGATTAAATTAAGGTGGTAGCTTTGTGAGTGAAGAGAAGTCAGATGTGAGACATGTTGTAAAGGTAAGCAGCCTATTGGATATTGGGTTAAGAGATAGTGAGGAGTCAAGAATAATGTGAAATTACAAAGCTGAGACACTGGAAGGAAAGTGGTACCTTTGGAAGAAGTAGGGAAGTCAGTAAAAAGGAAAAGATAATGAGCTCAGTCTTAGACATGTTGAGTTTAATGTGACTGGTATATCTGGTTAGAAATACCTCATAGGTTACTGATGTGACAGGATACGCCAAGGGATGTTGTGTGACCATGTGTTTTTGATCCTTTTGAAATGTCACAGGTGTGTGACACAATGATTTTTAGATCACTTTTAGAGCTGCCCAATGTTTCAGAAATAAAAAAAATGCTATTTTCCCAGAACTAGAAAACTATTTAGATTCAGAAGAGATTGTAGAGATAATCTAGTCCATTCCTCTAATTTTATAGATGAGGAAACAGAGGCCAGAAGAAAAAAAAAATGAAATGACTTTCCTAAGGAATTACATTCAGTTTTTGTAAGAGCTGGGACTGCATACAACTCAGGCCCCCTAATTCCTGGTTCCGTGATCATTATATAACAGAGCACTATGTCTGAAGGCCTGCACTTCCCTTACCTGGTTTCTCTAATGCTCAGCATGGCATAATCTGTCCTCTTCTTAAGAGGTATGACTGTTATTTGTGGAGCTTGTCACATTACATATGATATCTCCCTTTACCTCCTGTGTTCCTGGTTTGCGATATGTTCTGCTTAAATTGACCTGCTCCATCTCTTCCCACATTAACCATGCCTGGTTAGTTTGTCAGTAGCTGCACTTTTCAGGACTCAACATCTATGGTTCATTACTTGAAGTAATATTTCAACATGGTTTTGCAGAGTGCTGAAGCACATGAATACTGTGAAGCAGCGTACAAATGTAAGGTAGGCTATTTGCATTCCTTTAGCTTTCTATAAAACTCAGCTTGGGATGAAGCCTAACTTCAGTGCTTAAACACTGGCTGGTCCCCGGGATTTAACCATGGGAGGTAATAATTCCATCATTCAATAGTAGATATGATTTTTCGGTGAAACTTCTATGAAGGTTCTTAAGAAAATAAAATTAGTACAGTTCTGAAACTCTTGAACTCAAACTCTAAGCAGGGTTAGGCCTATTTCTGGCATATAATAGGTGTTTAATATTTATTACTTGATTGATTGATTGTGAGAAGGCCTAGTATGAGTGCCAGATCTGTCACTTACTAGCTGACTAGCAGTGAGTCATTGGAGAAGTTATTTTGTCTCCATTTTAGGTTTTTGCATGTGGTAAGATAAAAGGCATAAATGATTTCATAAGTCCTTTCTAGTTCTAAGTAGAATGAACTCTTTCTGATCTCAGAAGTTTCCTAGGTCAGTGATCAGCATAGCTTTTCTGAACTAGTCAAGTAGGTCCCAAATTCATTTGCAATCTCTTCTTTTTTCCAGTACTTCCTTTACACACATGCTATCTCTTAAAAATAGCTTTTACCATGGCATGCTCCTCTTCAAGAAGCTTCAGTGGTTGCTTGCTGCCTTTAGGATGAAATTTAAACTCCTTTTGTCACTTAAAGGTCTTCACAATCTGGCTACAACTTATCTGTCATAGCGAATTTCACATTATTTCTCCTCCAACATTGTGTCCCAGCAAAATCGGCCTAGTTGATTGATATTCCCAATGCATAGCATTTAATGTCGTGGGTCTGTGCCTTTGTTTTGTGCCTTTGCAGGGGAGACATTGTGGTACAATGGGCAGAGTATTAGTTTTAGAGTCCCTGGATTCAAAACCCACCCTAAATGTTTGCTATCTATGTGACCTGGACATGCAGTTTCCCTTCTCTGAGCCTCTGTTTCTTCATCTGGGAAAAAAAGCAGTTGTATCAAATGACCTTTGAGGCTACTGACAACTTGTGATCCATGATCCTATTAGCCATTATCTTGTTAGTGCCCTCTATCATTTTCCTGGGAAGATGCATTTTCCTTTTTGAGATGCACCCCAGCAACCCTTGATACAGTCAAATGATTCAACATAAAAAAAAAGATCATTTTACCACTGCAAATGACATTTAAAAAGAGGCTTTTGCCATGGCACCCTAAGAACCATGAGACTTTTCCATCTGATTTGCAGCTGAAGCTTTCCATATATGTTATAATTCATTAAAATGTGAGCCCCTTGGGAGTAGGGTCTTACTTTCCTGTTTCTGTAGTGCTCAGTAAAGTGGTTGGCATACAGTAGGTACTTAGTAAATTCTTCATTCATTCATTCATATTTTACCTGTATAGGGAATGTTCTCCCTCCTCATATCCACCTCTTGGAATACTCAGCTCATTTCAGTGTTCAACTCAATTGTCACCTTCTATAGAAAGCATTCCCTGATTGTCCTAGTTAGCTTTCTCCCACTTTCCCATCAAATTAATTTTAATTTACTTGGTATATGTTTCATATTTACATATTTGTGTAACATGTTTTCTCCTCAACAGCATGTAAAGCATAATTTCTTTGAAGTCAAAAGCTATTTCATTTTGTCTTTGTGTCCGCCAGCATCTCATATAGTACACAGACCTCATCACTTCTGTGTTTTGTCCAATGGAGTTCTACTCCCCAGTAATATAAATAAATAAATAAAAATGGGGGGAAAAAACCCTATCATCATCTAAGACTTATCCTGGTGATGAGCTTTTTCACACCTATCAAGTTGAGCCTCATACAAAAGAAACTCGATTTGTCACCAGACCCACAGTCAAAGCATTTCTAGTTTACTAGGATATGCCAGAACATGAACTTGGTTAGACCACAAAAACCAGAAGTCACCTCTACTCCATAACAAGGCAGTAACAGGAAGTAACAGATTTTAGAGGACTCATCTGATGCTTATTACTGGTTTGACCTTGGGCAAAATTCTTGTACCACCTGTGCCTCAGTTTCATCATCTATAAAAAGATTAGGCCAAACTAGATGACCTCTGATGTACCTGTCGGATCTAATTCTGTGACCCAGGGATCTTACTTTAAGCAAGAATACAAGTAAGGATTTCTGAAACACAATAGTATAAAAGCAATACCCTTTAATGAATTATTAAGAATAATTGGCAAGTATCTAATAATAGAAGAACAATGAAGAATAAGGTCATAAGCATTTAAATGTGAACACGAACAAAAAAAGAAAAAAAAACTTGAAGGTGATAGCATCCTTCAGTTGTTTTTGACTTAAAACAAAAAATAGCAGTTGTCACCTATAAGTCATGCACACCAACTTTTTCTTGCATTCAGAACATCAAATGCAACATTATCTTTCACCTTTTCCATTTCTGTTCAGCCAATAAGGATTAAATGTTAAAATGGAAAGAAAATGAGTCGCAGTGGAAAATAGTTAATAAAGGTCAAAATAATTTAATGAGTCATCATTTATCATTTGGCAAAGTAATTTGCACTTCTGCTCTTGGAAAACATTTTACTGAAACCATTTAAAAAAAAGAAACTACACATGATTTAGCCAAGTAAAAAGTCATTTTTAACTCTCAGATGACAATATCAGAAATATAGACCTTCAAAGTTAAAGTATCAAGCACATTGTGGTTTTATGAAAAGAACACTGGACTGATAGTGAAGAGACTTGGGTGCCCTCAATCATTTTCCCAGGCTCTAGATCTGGCTCTGCCATTGCTAGCTATGCAACTTTTAATGTTATTATTCAGTCATTTCAGTTGTGTCCAACTCTTCATAACCCCACATGGGGATTATTTGGCAAAGATGCTGGAATGGTTTGCCATTTCCTTCTCCAGCTCATTTTATAGATGAGGAGCTGATGCAGACAGGCTTAAATGACTTGCCCAGGGCCACACAGGTAGTAAGTGGCTGGGGTCAGACTTAAATTCAGGAAGACTGATCTTCCTGACTTCAGGCCCTATAGTCTATCTACTGTGCCACCTAGCTTCTCTAGGTGAACCTAATTAGATAAGTCATGTAACCTTTGATTATTACTTTTCTCATGTGAAAAATAAGGTAGGTGAACTACATGTTTTCTCACAATATTCAGGTCAAAGTCTTAATTTCTATGATGTCCTTTAATTACAGGTTGTGACTGACATATAGTAGGCACAAGGATAAATAAATGAATTAATCCAAAATAATGTTCTAGAGGCTCTGAAGGCAGCTCTAGAATGACCTATACAACTATGATATTCTATAACTTGAGGCATTCTATAAGTATGGGGAAGCAGAACATGATAGAATAAGTATATAATTTGCCAAGTTTATTCTTCTAAATAAATAATAATTTATGTGTATGTGCTATATTTTAAAATTCAGTCTGTTCCATGTAGTCAAATTCTAAATTTTTTTAAAGGATAATAAATGATTGTTGACTTGATAGCTCTTTGACTGTAGTCTTACTTTGGTGTCTCTTTTGGATGTAGAAGTGACTGTGGGTTCTTGAAAACTTTGACAGTAAAGAACAAACCCTTTCACGTACTAACAAGGGGGCATAAAATATGGACCCAGCAACCAGCTATGTATCTCTTTCTCATATCTTTCACTAGATGAATTCATAGGTAACACAAAAAGTTTGTTTGCAAGGACTAAGTAATTTTGTCCACAGAGGAAGTACATGCAAAAAAAAAAAAAAAACAAACAAACCAAAAACCAAAAATAACTTTTTGATGTATTTAAAAATGTTAGCTGAAAAATCACAAAAGGATAGTATATAAATCCTGGCATATTTGATTGAAAAATCATTAACATTAATGGATGTTGACCTCATTGATCCACTTCTCTCATTTTTTTTACAGTGACTCTTTCAAATATTTTCCTTCTTTAACCAAACTATAAACTACATTGCTATCTCTTGTACTTTTGTAACTAAAAAGCTTCCCTCAGAAGATTAGAGCTATTGAATGGGATCACCTATCCTCAATTCTCCTTATCCATCTTTCAAAATGTCTCAGTATCATCATTCATTCCGTCCTCTTTAGCTCCTTTATCAATGAGAGATTTTTGTTAAGGTTCATCTTTTCTGTGTGCTTGATTTCATTTTCCTCCAAGGCCATGCTCACAGAGTTAGCTATATTCTCTTGGGAATCTTCAAAATCAATGGCCACTTAGCATCTGCCTATAAGCTTTCACAACCCATCATCAATCTCTTTTTTTTTAAAGAAAATCTCCCTTGATCCTTCTCATACTTCATCCAGATACCACTAGTCATTTGCTATTAAACTTCTTTAAAAAGTTGTCAAATACTCAGTGTTTTAATTTTTATCACCACTCACTCTTCTCTCATATATTTTTGTTGTTGTTTTGGCAAGGCAATGGGATTAAGTGAATTGCCCAGGGTCACACAGCTAGTAAGTATTATGTGTCTGAGGCCACATTTGCACTCAGGTCCTCCTGAATGCAGGGCCAGTGCTCTATCTACTGCGCCACCTAGCTGCCCCTTTTTTCACATATTGATAATTTGATAGCAATCCCCAACCATCTAAGACTCCTCACTAAAATATCATCAATGACTTCCTAATTCCCAGTACCTATGGCCTCTTTTAAGTCATTAGTTTCAACAGTTTCTCTGTGTCATTTGATACCATTAACCAGACCACTCTTTTCAGACATTTAGAAAAATCTGCTCCACCTTCTATCCTCTTCATCCTGACTTGTAAACTTTTCCTCCCAAGGTCCTTTAATCATACACAATATTCTCTTCTCTCTACCCTCTTTCCATTAGTAATCTCATTCAGTCTCCTTGTTAAAACTACAAAACAATAACCCCAGGGGAAGATGATGGAAATGAAAAGCTTTCTGGTTCTCTGAGCCTTTTTTAAATGGGGCCATTGGGAGAAGTATTTTGCTTTACCAACCAACCCTAAAATCCAAAGGCAGAGACAAGTGAGGGTTCTGATAAGGTGTGAATACCAAAACTGATAAAATCTCAATGATAGTTGGTTTCCAGGTGATAGACTTTTCCTAGTGGAGTGGTGGGTCATGATGACTTAGAGGTAAAAACAAGCAGCACAGCAGGCTAGAAATAACCATAGCAAGATGAATAAGTGTTCTAAATCACTAATAATTAAAGAAATGCAATTTAAAGCAATGTTGTGGAATTGGTTTAGATAAAATGAAAAGCAAATTGCAATTATGCTCCTAAATTCACTAAATTGTGACTACTCTTTGACCCAGTGATATCACATTATATTAGAAGCCTGGAGCATAGAGCATTAAGTTTCCCCCAAAGATTTACTTTATAGGGGCCCCTAGGTGGCAATGATAAAGCACCAGCCCTGCTGGAGTCAGGAGGACCTGAGTTCAAATTCAGCCTCAGATATATAACACTCCCTAGCTGTGTGACTCTGCGCAATTGCCTCACAAAAAACTAGTAGGTAAGTCATGTAAACTTTGATTATTTCTTTTCTCATATGAAAAATAAGGTAGGTGAACTACATGTTTTCTCACAATATTCAGGTCAAAGTCTTAATTTCTATGATGTCCTTTAATTACAGATTGTGATTGACATATAGTAGGCACAAGGATAAATGAATGAATTAATCCAAAATAATGTTCTAGAGGCTCTGAAGGCAGTTCTAGAATGACCTATACAGCTATGATATTCTATAACTTGAGGCATTCTATAAGTATGGGGAAGCAGAACATGATAGAATAAGTATATAATCTGCCAAGTTTACTCTTCTAAAGAAATAATAATTTATGTAAATAAATTATTTAAATCTTCATTTCCCATCATTGGCTGTGCTTGGTTTCAACTCCACAAACATCTAGGTACTCCCTGGAGTCTCCCCCAACCCCACTTTCGTTACCCTTTGTTTCTTGTCTTCTCATATTAGTTTGTAAACTCCTTGAGGTTAGGGATTGTCTTTTCTTTTTTTTTTCTTTTTTTTTATTTGTAATCCCATTGATGAGATAGAAAAGAGTGCTCAAAGAAGATGGAGCAACAGGATGCAGAATGTGAGATATGAGAGAAGATGTAGGGTGTGACCAACCAGAAAAATGAGCAAAAAAGACTATGCATTAATGCCCTCACCTTGGACTTATCTGTGTACTTTCACAAAGCATCCTTCCCCTTCCCCCAACTATGTGATATCCCCCTTTCCTGTTCTCCTTACTTGTCTGTATGACAAATACACCTCCTGGTTACCTGATATTCCAGGCATTCATTCCAGTTAATCAGTCCTTTGAGAGTTTGTTTGGCATTATTCAATTCATCAGGGCTTTATAATCCCCTGGATAACCTGATGGCAAAATGTTTCTGAAAAAGTTAAAACCAGTCTATAGGACAGCAGTGAGTTTCACCCTAACCAGCCCTGTAACCCTAGAATTGTAGAAAGTTAAGAGTTTGAGGGTAACTTAAATCCCAGTCCACTCAAATAATTTTATACATAAGGAAATGTAGGTTGAATAAGTTGTTCAAGGTCTTGTATTCAGTCACTTCTAGAACCAATATGAGAAGTTGATCCTTTGAACTCGCTTCCAACTATCTTTCTTTTTATACTACCCAAATTCTTACAAGAGGGGTATCTATGTCAATATGAAGACTTTTTTTTTGGAGGGGGGAACAAAGTGGCTGAGATATTTAGATATTTAGTTATAAATACAATGACTGATTGCTCAGTTATTTTCATATTTACTAGCTCTGTGAATGATCCTTTCTTGGACCTACTTAATTGATGTAGGCACTACTTCAGCTGGTGCAGACCACTACCCAGCCATGACCATGAAATTCTTGTTCATGTCCTTCCAGATACCCACTATTTCTCTATGGCATAGAGGCTTTCCTCTGGGTCTTATAGGGGATAGGTTTTTGTCAACTAGCAAAATAGCTTCAGGAAATATTTTTTTAAACCCTTCATTGAAAAAAAGAATAGAATTCAAGAATGCTATGTTATGGTT
This sequence comes from Vombatus ursinus, assembly GCF_900497805.2. Lineage (NCBI taxonomy): Eukaryota > Metazoa > Chordata > Mammalia > Diprotodontia > Vombatidae > Vombatus > Vombatus ursinus. Next base: position 3,880,650 of record NW_020954570.1, on the reverse strand, counting down.
ACTGGTCTCACATTAGGCAAGTCACTGTGCTTCAGTTATACAGTCTGCAATTAGTCTGGAGTTTTGCTTTTTGTTGTAACCCAAAGATTGGTCTAAGGCAAATAATTTTAAAACATCAACTCCAAAAGAAAAATAAAAAAAAGGGAGCCCAAAATGTTTTTCAGGAGTGACTTGACCAAAGAATTAAGCCAGCTCATTGGTTAATACTTCATTCTATTTAGCTCAGATTTTTTTTCTTAGTGAAGAGGAGCTGACCAATTGATTTTCCCCTGAAATTTGACATTATGTTGTAGGAGTAGAAGATTAGTTACGTCTGAGTTAACTTATACTAAGCTAACTCACTAACCCCAGAGACAGTTGTGTCAAGTAATATTCTCAATTATTGGAACCCATGGCAGAGTAGAGAAAAGCCCCCTATGGAAGAACAATGCAGTTCTTGAGAGAGGATCAACTTTTGCTTTTGCCTTTGTATCAAAGGGAAGAAAGGGGGGCAGAGTACTATTTCTCTGCTTCCCTTCCTCATAAATCATAACATCTTATAGCAAATCTACTTGCTTAAAAGGAGATATGGCACTCAACAGGCAACAGGTCCAAGCTGTTGAGAGAGTTATTGGTGTTATCTCTGAGGAATGTGAACTGTCCCAGAAGAGAAGAGAACCAGGTATGGATCCAAAAAAACTCTGGTACTCACAAGTTGATTTGTGGAGAGCAACGGACTCTGGAAGCCCAGTTGAAACACCTGACCAACAGATGCTCTGCCCAAGGGTTAGCTAAGCATATGCTGTGAAGAGAAAGAACATCTTGGCCCTATAGTTTTAGTGGCATGAGATGATTTAGCTGCATGTATTCTGTATGTTTATAACAGTGCAAATGTGCACTATGTGTGTGTTCATTTTTGCCATTGATGCAGGGTATATTTAAGGGAGAATCAACTCCATTTTTGTGGGGATTAATATTTTGAACCTACTTTTCTTTGTATTCCATTTTAGTATAAGCCTTTGCTTTGAACTAAAGGTAAAGGCATTGATAAGGCATCTTGTTTAGGAATGAGAACTCAGAAAATTTCCTGAACCTGAAATAGTAGTTTTCAACTACAACCCATAACAGCCAAGTTGGAGATTATAGAGTTGTTATGCTACCATTTCTTCCTTCTTTTTATTCTTCCCCACATCATTTAGATTAACTTAGATAGGAACTTATATTTTTTACCAATTACTTTTCTCACAAAATCCTATGATCAGAGAAGTACAATATTTTTATCTCAATTTTACATATGGAGAAACTGATACTTATACAGCTTAAGTGACTTGCTCTTCTGACTCAAACTCTAATTTCTTGAGTGCAGGTCCATGACTCTACTACACAATGCACCATAGCTTCTATCTCCCTGCTGTTTAAAACTATCTCTATTTATGATGGAATTCTTATATTCAGCCCCCTGATACTAGTTCATTCTCATTCTGCTGAGTTGTCCTAAATACTTTACATTATTAATACCAAATTTCTTGGAAATGTTATCTCTGAATTATTTTAAATAAGACTTGTTTTTCCTTTTATATCAATATTTTCTCTTTTTTTATCCATTTTATATTTCTTCTGTGGGTCTCAACACATCTCTAAATCTATGTCATAGATAATATGTACATATGTGTATGTGTATGTGTATATACATACATACACATGTGTATGATGGTTTTATACACATACACACACACACACACACACACACACGAAAAAGATCCTGATATTGGGAAGGATTAAAGGCAGAAGGAAAAGGGGATGGTAGAGGATGAAATAGTTAGTGTCATGGAAACAATGAACATGATCTTTGAGAGACAGTAGAGGATAGAAAAGCCTGGCGTGCTATGGTCCATATTGTCACAACGAGTCGGACACAACTGAATGACTGAACAACATCTAAGTCTCCCTTTAATTTCTACCTTGCCATGGACATCACTGCTATACCAACTATTTCAAAGTCCAAAAATGTGATGTAATCTCATTACTTTCTGAGTTTTCCCACCTCTCCACATGACACTCCTAATCCCACTTATATACTACATATTCCATCACTTCTTTCTTAGAAACATTGTTCAAATCTGCTATATATACCATTAAATCTAAGCTTTTAGACTCTAGTAACTGCTTATAAATGCTAATTTGCTACCCTTTGTTCACTATAGAACTTTCTAATCCATATAGCTAAAATAATTTTCCATGCTGATCAAATCAGCTGTATAATGATTGATCTATTATGCTCTGTGTCAAAATACAAAATATTGACTTGCTTTCTATGCTTCATTTCATATGGCCCTTTCCTTATCTGCTTGAATCTCCCAATACACTCAAGCTTACATATCTGACTTTACCTAAGTTTGCCTTGGATACAAGATGGTGAAGAGTCCTCCAATCTTTGCTCAACTTTCTCAAATGTACAGAACAATCTCCCTCTGTCATTTTGTCAGCAGTCACAGTGACCTTAATGAAGGCACTCAAGAATGTTTCCTTGATTAAGCCCATTTATTTACCCAGCCACTTAAAATATACCTAATCAACTCCTCCTTCACAACACTATTCTTAAATCAATATCAATAAACACATTAATACTTTGTACTTTTTCATTTCTTTTGTAAATCCCTTGAGCAGAAACCATATCTCAATGTATTTCTAGCATCTCATACAATGTCAGTTACCTTGTGGATGTTTAATAATGACATTCTTGAAAAAGACTATTTTCAGAAATCAAGGATGTATGAAAGTCTCTTGACCCCTTTAGTTCAAAGGTATTTGAAAATAGAAGTTAAAAATCTCTCACTCACTTAGCTAGATGTCAAATTCATCTCTTCTTTCAAAAGCAGAGGATGTCTAAAATTGAATGTTTTAGAAAGAAAGTGAACATGTAATTAAAAGACTTGATGATTCACTGTCTTATGCAGTGTCTCTGGTTGCTCTAAAAATAGCCTAAAATACTGACTAAAGAAAAGATGCCTCATCAGTAGTAGTGGGAGAACTCACTCACCCATTTTTCCTAATGTCCTGACTGAGGAAATGAGTTTAAATGATAAGCTAACCACAATGTGAAAGGGGAAATAAAAAATACAGGAGTTAAGAGGTTTATAGATTTAGAGCTAGAAGGAAATTTAAATATTCCCTAATCTGATCCCTCTGACAAGAGAGAATGCCTTGCCCAATGTCATACAGCTAGTTAAGTGGCAGAGCTGATTAAAATAACTAATGTTGAACCACCTCCAACAGGATGAATCTGTGAGCATATGTGAAGAGTGTGTGTGTGTGGGTGTGTGTGTGTGTGTATCTGTAATGAGTCTTTAGGATGTGTCCAGACCACACAAGATGGAGATGACAGAAAACTGCTTCTGAGAGAAGACATCCTAAGTTGACCTACCAAGCGAGTAGTAGTAGCCTTTACCATTGGCTGCATAGCTAGAACTGGCTGTATTTTTTAACAAATCTGAGAGAAGCATAATCATTCTCTCTCTTTCCACTGCCTTCTAAGAATAAAGATCTTATTCCCTCCTAGAAGGGGCATCATCAGGTAAGCTGGGTAAGTAAAAGGGTCACCCTCTACTGTCTCTTATGAACTCTGGCCAGAAATGGAGTTTGATTTTTGTTCTTATTTCTTTTAGCCCAACTTATGCAAAGAGAAATGAGCAGAACAAGGAAAACGTACATAACATCAGCAACATTGTATGACAATCAACTATGAATGACTCAGCTCTTCTCAGCAACACAATTGTTGTTAGAGTTGGAAGAGCATGGTTCAGGTGTGAAAGAATTCACTTGGACCTTCTCTGTAGCAGTTGGTGATGAGTTCAGGGTGGACCATAAGAATGTTGTGAATGGTATGAAATGGTGAGGAATAGACGTGCCAGTCCTAGTGTCCTGAAAGAATTCACTTGGACAGTCTCCAAATTAAAGAAAGGCATTTATTGGGGTGATGCAACCAAGCAGCACTGCTCCCTCTGAGATCTACTACGTGGGAGGCAGAGCACAGACCACAGACCACAGAGCAGTCACTGTTTCCCTTAGGAGACAAAGGCATTTAGCTAGATCAAAGGTATGGTTTAAAATACAATTTTATGGAATAGGGGGAAGGGGACAAGAGAATGGAAGGAGCAAGCTTGCCTCCAAAATGCCTGGGATATCAGGTAGTCTGGTGGTGATAAGCAAAGAGAACAGGAAAGGGAAGGGGAAAAATTATTCTGGAATTGAGGGTGCTTTGTGAAAGCACACAGATAAGTCTTCAATGCATAGCCTTCTTTGATCACTTTTCTGGCTGGTCTCATCCTACATCCTATCTCCTATCTCTAGTCCTGCTTGCTCCATCTGCCTCAAGCACTCTTTTCTACCTCATCATAATGATACAAGAAAAGTACAAAAGACTCACAAAGGAAAATGCTATCCACATGCAAATAAAGAACTGATGAACTCCAAATGCAGATTGAAACATACTTTTTTCATTTACTCTCTTCTTTTTCATGTTTTTTTTTGATCTGTTTCTTCTTTCACAACTGTGACTAATATGGAAATGTTTTACATGACAGTACATGTATAACCATATCAAATTGCCTACCACTAGGAAGGGAGAAAAATTTGGAACTCAAAATCTTGTAAAAATGAATGCTAAAAATTGTCTTGAAATGTAATTGGGGAAAAAATAAAATACTATTTTTAAAAAAGGGAACCTGCAATTCTGTGCCTTTGAACCTACAGAACTTCCCACCTGACTGATAGGGGCTGTCCAGCAGCAATCTCGTGTTGTTTAGACCTAGCCCAAGTCAGGAACTGATAGAACTCAGACCGAGGGGCAACAATCAGATTTTGCCTAGAATCAGACCTCTGAGTGAGCACTGAAAACTTTCTGCTCCTCCTCATGAACTGCCCAATATACTGGAATGAGGTGATAATCATTGCCCCAGGAAAGCAACAACAGAGCCTTCTGAAGGGCACAGATTTGGCCCTAACATCAAGTCCAAAGTCAGGAAGTAAGCTGGACAAAAAAGCAAACAACCAGAAAAAAAGTAAGTTATAACTCAGCATGGCAAGGTCTTGAAATTCTCTCTCTTGATGAATTCCTGTCTGAAGTTCAACTCTGGATCTTCAGAGCTAGCTCCCTTTCAGGCCAATCACTGGATCTCCTCACTTCTAAGAGATACTGAGCTCATTTAACCTACTTCAGGTCTTCATTAATTAGTTCTGTACCCATATCTTTCTATTGTGTGTACATCTGCTGTCTCAATTGTCATTGTACCTAGAACTCTTTTGAATTGGCTCTCCAACCATTGAATGGGATATCTCTGGGTATCATCCTCCATTGTTATCTCAATTAGAAATACTGCTAATTCCTTCCTCAAGATCATTGGGAAGAAAAGAATATTTCTTCCTGTTATGAAAAAGCTGAAAGGCCAAGTTTTTCCATAACTCAGAGAGGTGCTCATGTTTTAAGAAGGTAATGTATGGTATACAATTTGTTAAATACTTAAAACTCATCAACTGTGACTACATACTATAATCACTGAGCTGAGAGGAGGTGAAAGGGCAGAGCTACCTTACATGTCTGTAACATCCCCTTACCTCTGGGTTCACTCACCTAATCCCCATTTATCTGGTGTGTTGGAATTGAGAATTCACAGTGTAAATCTGCGGGTGGTATAGAATGCAGCTGCTGACCAAGCCAGATCCCAGAGCTACAAATTGCTTGAGGGGGATCAAAAGTAGTTTAAAAAGGACTGTTGAAACCAGTTAAAAAAGAAAGAAAGAAAGGAAAAGATCAGAAAGGAGCCTATCCTTCTGGCCCGAACTTACCACTCAGTAGCTTTCTCCTCCCCTACTCCCCTCTACCCTAAGCCTTCTCTAAGGACTTTTGGTTGTTATGGTAAACCATTTGTTTATCAGGTCCCCCAAGGCTATGCTTTCCCAGCGATTTATCCTGAGTGCTTTTGTACCCTGGTGCTTTGTGATGACCCCAAATTGCAATTCTATTGCCTTGGTTAAAAAACCCAGTTTCTGCTGTTTTGGCCCTCTTCTTTATTTCTGACTGTGGCTAGATCCTACACTAGCTCACACTCCCCTTCTAGTATGCTTTCAGCTAGTGTAATAATCAGCTAGTAGATTCAGTTCTGTAGCGAATATATTTACTCAACTCTCAAGAACTGTAGCTACAAAGTATTCCTTCCCCTCCTCTTCCTTTCCCTCATTCCCTTCCCCTCTCTTTTAATACTAAGAGCACACAAAAACAAACAGTAGTACATGGTGGAAGATTGGACAAAAACTTGAGGTGCACTGATAGGGCCTTAAAGTCCTTTCTTTCTCCACAGGGAACTCACTCTTTGGGGTGTGATATGAATCACAGTTAAGTTATACAGTAGCTCAGCTTTGCTGGTTACTCATTGATTCAGTGGCTTATTAGATGGTTGAATCTGCTGCTAGGCTGGGTCAAATAGGTCGCTCAGGGACTGTATTGACTCCACATTGTGCTTGGCCAGACTCCTCTGCTACTAGGAAAAATCTCCTGGACGATGTCAGATAGGCCATGACTCCACCAAACAGGTACTACTGGTTGGGTCTGGGGAGATCTCTTTGTCTTCAGTTGTTGGATAGTGATGGACAAGCCACTCTGTTGCTGGGTTGCTGTTGCCAGTGTTTGCTCATGTACATGAAAGGGTGGGTGGGGCAACTAGGTTGCTTGTTTACTATGATGTGAGTACAAAGGGTGCCCTAGTATTAAAAATACTATTAAGAGTTACTTTCCCAGGCCCCCTGAGGAGGTTTCAGACTCATTCTGTAGCGCATCCTGTACCTTGAGATCCTGGAACTTGAGAGCTTCTCAAGTCCTTCTCCCCTTATCTTGAAATACCATACAACTTGTACCAAAAGAATTGCCTTTGTTTCCCTTACCCTGTGTTCCTTATCCTCTCATTCATTTTCCTCATCTTGTGTCATTTTTCCTTATCTTATAAGCAACTATCTTCCTTATCTTGTTTTTTCTTATCCTGTCCCTGATCTCTGACCTCCATAAGAAACCCTAAGAATATATCATCATCCTACAGGCTGTGTAACTTTCTGTCTATATAGGCTTGGGTTTTTCTTATATCAGGGCCCTTTGTTTAGTTCCTTCAACCTCAAGCCTGTGAAGCTTTCACAAAATAAAGCTCCCAATGGTTACAGAGAAGGTCTAAGTGAATTCTTTCACACCTGAACCAGCTCTCCCAACTCTAAACCTCAACAGCTATACTTTTCTTGGAATGCATTGTCTCTGCTCAATGGGTTGATCTGCTGGACTCTCTGGGCTCACTGTTGGATGGGTAGCTGCAATCATTTCCACCTGCTGCATTCTTTTCCATTTTCAACCAGTGGCATGGCTGAATGGCACTGAGCCTTCTTTGGATGGAGTGTTTCAGTGTTCTTTTCAAGTGCAATACTACAGAGCTTTTTTTGCTAGGGATGCTTCTTAGTTTAGGACTGGCAGAAGTTTCTTCCTTCTTACTCCCTCAACACCTTAGTTCTGAGGACTTTTGTTTCCTCCATGTGAGAGATAATAGCCCTATCTAGTTCAATAATTCTTCCAGCTCAAAAGTCTTCTTCCCTCAATAAAGCACTAAAGGAGGCCTTTAGGGTGATGAGCTCTAATTTATTCAGTTTCACCTCCTTGGGAATCTTATATATGGAAGTGACTAAGATTTTAGATAGAGCAGCTAGGTGGCACTGTGGGTAGAGTACTAGGCCTGACATCAGGAAGATTAATCTTCCCGAGTTTAAATCTGGCTGGAGACACTTGCTAGCTGTGTGACCCTGGGAAAGTTACTTAACTCTGTTTGCCTCAGTTTCATTTCTATAACATGAGCTGGAGAAGGAAATGGCAAACCATTCTAGTATCTTTGCCAAGAAAATCCCAAACTGGTCAGGAAGATTCTGATGGGACTGAAAAAAAAATGATTGAACAACAACAGGATCTTAGATACCATGGTTATCTATGTCCTGGAGGCAAATGTCTTGTCCGGAAGACTACTCAAATGCAACTGAACCATTCAAGCCTTTCTAGGTTGGGAAATATTTATTTTGGTGCATTTGAAGGCCTCACATTTTTCATTTCAATATTTTTATCTTTTAGTCTCTCCAGAACTTCAGTTTTTGCTGAAGTTTATATGGATCCCACTCTAGGTTAAATGAGAAACCTAAAGGCTTATAAAGAAGTGTGCAGGATCAAGTTCCTATCTTGCAGCAGATGTTTAAATTTTCGGAGTGAGCATTCATACTTCCAAAATCAGCCATATTTACAAATCCAGGTTTGATTTGTTCTTTTATTGATCATCTAGACTTTAAAAAGTAATTGAGAAAATGTTAATAGTTCAGGTAAATATAAAAGTATTACTTGTTTCTTTTCTTTTCTTTTTTTTTTTCAGAGAATCAGATGTTAGACCAGCATACACTTGCTGAACCTTAGGTTAAGTGACTTGCCACATTTAAATGGTTAGCAAGTCTGAGTCCAGACATCTTATTCCAAATCCTGTACACTTTTTCCTCCACCGCTAAAGATGAAGGTGAGTAGACCTAAGAGATAAATCTCTCAGGTATGCCTAGTGTCCATGTTATTGTCATCTTTGTTTTCTAGTTCTGTTCTCAAATAGTCTTATAGGTAACTTGTTTTATATTGTGGGAGAGAAATTCCTAGGAGAAAAGAGAAAATTCTTCTTCTAACTTGTCCTACTTTAGACAGATTCAATAAATCAACTGTCCCCAACACTTTGCCTTTACAAAACCTTTTCATCTTTAAAACTTCTATAGAAGATTCTAGTCTCTGTAGGTTACCTATTCTAATACAATTCCTTCAGCAAATTATTTCTTATAGTTTAACTAAATCCCCCATGCTGATTAGCTTGTTTTATTAGAGCATAGTATTAATGAAACTAAATTCATCAGGTTAATCCCTATGAGGACTAGGTAGTAACTTTACTGTTCAATAGCCACTCAAAGACTGCTTCCCTACCTTGGGTTAATGTGTCTTACAAAAAAAAAAGTGTGTAAAGGGTTAAAGGACTCTCAAGAAGATGTAGGTGGTTCATTACTAATCTATCCCTCTAGCAAAACAACCTAGCAAGCACTTTATTAATGATGGCTCAATAATACAGATTTTGTTAATGAAGGAGCAAGTGGGTGTTAGTGAATAGTTTAAATCTATTTACTCTGTTCTATTCTGAGTGAACAACTGGTCAATATTTTCCTGGTATAAGTGAGATTGATATGTTAATTCATTCTTAATAATAACTGGTCTCTGTATAATGTTACATATAGCATTTTATAGTTAAAAGATCTTGGTTCAGACTTCACCCTAGTCAATTAGGCAAACAGGAAAAAAAAAAAACTTAAGAATAATGTATTACCAAGGCAGAAAGTCATTGGGTGGGGCTGGCCCTGATTCAAACTGTGTGCTGCTTTTTTATAGACAGGATTAAACAACTTCCATATAAGGGCAAACAAAATTATGAGGAGATGGGATTTGTGCGTCCTCAGCTCCCTCCTCAATACAGTATCATAGGGAGATGAGAGGAGTGCACATGAGCAAGGGTATTTGACCAGGCTAGGTACACATGTACCGAAAGTCCTAAAGAAAGTTTTTTAAAATGGGTTCACTCAGATTGACTCTGCATGAGTAGTTGACTTTGATATACACAGTGTGCGTATAGATAAAGATATAGCTATAGATACACACAGAGTTGCATATACATATATATGTGTGTGTGTGATATGTACATACATACATATTATGTATGTATATATATGATAATATGTATGTACATATTATCACTCAGCACATTTCTGTATTACTACAGCCATTTAGGTGGACACTACATGTTTAATTATTATCCCCTCTTTACAGATAAGACAACGAGCCTTACAGAGTTATGCGACATGCCCGAAGCTAGCCATGTGAATACCTAGTATGTAGTAGAAGTGGGATTTCATTTAAAGTTTTCTTAACTCCACTATACCACACTGTTTTTCCATAGGTCCATAGAAGCATAGGTTCCACAAAAAGTAAGAATCTTTCAGAGTTTGAACATAGAAGGATATGTGTAACCTGGGTTAAAAGTCAGTTTAGCTCAACAAGTTCAAGTAATATAAGTTGGGTTATTAAAATTGTCAGTGGTCATTTCTCTCCTTTGGAATAATATGTCTTTGACCATGAAGAGGTGATTTCTTTTCAATTTAGATTTTGAGGAATAAAATTCCATTACAATGAAATTTTAGTGACTGTCCAAATTGCCTGGTTCTGATATTTTATTTCTTTGAATAATGCTACAATAAATATTTTTTGATGTTTGGAAGTAGTAGCCTTGAAGTTGGATAGTCTAGGTTCATCTTCTGGCTCTGACACTTAATTTTGATCACTGAGTTACATCCTTAAAAAGGGAAAGATAAGTGTTTTATTGAGTAGTTATGAAGAAAGGACTTTGTAAACTGTAAAGCTCACTATACAAATGTAAATGATTCCAATTTTTATTGTACCCAAATCATAATTTTAGTGGTTTCCAGTTATTAATTAATCTCCTTTTTAGCCTGCTGTTCTCCAGAGAGAAGAGTAATTTTAAAAACCAGTTTAGAAGGAATAAAATGGAATCGTGAGATATACTCATTCACATCATTCTCATATACTCCAAGTTAAACATTTTACTAAAAGCTAAAGATAAAAAATCTATATATATAAAATTAATTTGTCTTCTATTCTCAAAGTTTTATAAATGCTACTTGGCTTTTTTTTTTCCAAATCAGAATATATATGTGTGTGTGTATGTGTCTACATATATATATATATATATATTATATATAGTACAGTAGATCTTTGTTTTGGTTCTCATTTTTTATTTTTGTTTGTTTTAGCAATTTTTATCTCTCAATTCATAGGATATAGACACAAATTATTGTCCTATGCCATTTTGAAGGTGACTTTATTTTCACTATATAGTTTTGGCCCTAGCCTCTGAAGTTTCATTTTTGAATCCCTACATATATATATATATATGTATATATATATATGTAGACACACACACACGCACATATATAAAGCATCTATATAGGTGTGTGCAAAAAAAAGGAGTGATTTGAATATTTAGGAACTTGTCAATGAAGAAACCTTCAGCAACCATTCCTTGGTTTTAATGAAATAATGCATTTATGTTGGAGAGAAGAATGATTATGAAATCTGAAAAAGAGAAAAAGCTGATGAAAGAGTCTTTTTCAGAAACACTTGAAAATGAGAGCTTACTTTTGGGTTTTATTGGCAATAACCTAATCCTACTATCTTTTTAATATGTCATTGAGAAAACTTAATGCCACCAGAAATGCATCCACATTTGGTTTCCTTTCTTCTGTTATAAGAAATCCTACAAGCTGTGAAATGTGTTATATTTGATTAGATTTTTGCAATATTGAGGATCAGTTCCCCAAACTTGCTTGCCTAAGCCTGCCTCTGTGCTTTACGAACCTGGTATCAGCCTGGAAAGACAGCTATATCTCTGATCTTTTGCTGTGCCTGAATGAAAGGAGTTTGTATTCTTTGTAAAAAGAATATATATATAAATTTTGAACAGATCTTTTTTTCTATGCAACTCAATAGCTAGGCACAATTCTTCTTCTACATGTACCATAGTACTTCTAAAGAATTTATGAAATAGGAACTGTCCCTATCCAGTTACATCTCTCAATTGATTAAAAGTACAGTAGATCTTTGTTTTGGTTCTCATTTTTTATTTTTGTTTGTTTTAGCAATTTTTATCTCTCAATTCATAGGATATAGACACAAATTATTGTCCTATGCCATTTTGAAGGTGACTTTATTTTCACTATATAGTTTTGGCCCTAGCCTCTGAAGTTTCATTTTTGAATCCCTGCATAGAGTGCCCTTGTACTTTTCAATACACTATATATATATCACTCCCACCTTCCAGTTTTTCTGTTCTAATAGCCAGACATTGCTAGCAAGATTCTTGCCAAAAACCTTAATAGGCTGATCCTTTACCAGGAAAATGGTCATCTACCTGAGAGCCTGTGTAGTTTCAAAAAGGGCATAGGAATAGTTGATATAATGTTTCCTATTCAAAATCTCCAGGAGAAATGTCAGGAGCAGAACAGAAGTCTGTATACAACATTCATTGATATGCCTTTGAGACTGTCAATAATGAAAGCGTGCAGAAAATCATGGCAAATTTTGGTTGCCTGGAGAAGTTCATCAGTATTTTATGTCAGTTTCATGATGACATGCTTACACACATTCTGGATAATCGACAATACTCCCATGTTTTCCCCATCACCTATGGAATGAAGTAGGGCTGTGTGCTTGCTCCCAAGCTTTTTAGCATAATGTTTTCACCAGTTGATGGATACCTTACATGAGGACTAAATAATGTAATCCTAAAGAATAAGTGGGTCAAAGACCAAATTATAGAAATAATCAATAATTTCATTAAAGAGAATGATAACAATGAGACAACATCCCAAAATATATGGGAGGTAGCCAAAGCAGTACTTAGGGGGAAATTTACTTCTTTAAATTCTTACATCAACAAAATAGAAAAAGAACAGATAAATGAAGAGGGCATGCAACTAAAAAAAAAGAAAGAAAGAAAGAAAAAGAACAAATTAAAATCCCCAATTGAAGACCAAATTGGAAATCCTGAAAATCAAAGGTGAGATTAATAAAATTGAAAGAAAAACAAAGAAAAACAAAATAAAACATTAAGTTAATAAATAAAACCAAGAGCTGGTTTTATGGAAAAACCAAAAAGGTAGATGAGCCATTGGTTAATTTTGTTTTAAAGAAAGAAAAAAAGAAAAGCAAATATCTAGTATCAAAAATGAAAAGGGTGAAATCACCACCAAGGAAGAAGAAATTAAAGTAATCATTAGGGAACATGTTGCCCAATTACATACCAATAAATATTACAATCTGATCAAAACCAATGAATATTTATGGAAATATAAATTACCTAGATAAACAGAACAGGAAATAGAATGCCTAAATAACACCATCTTAGAAAAAGAAATTGAACAAGCCATTAATGAGCTCTCTAGGAAGAAATTCATCAGGGCCAGATGGGTCCTCAAGTGAATTCTACCAAGCATTCAAAGAACAATTAATTCTAATACTATATAAACTATTTGGAAAAATAGGTGAAGAAGGAATTCTTCCAAACTCCTTTTATGGCACAAATATGGTGCTGACACCTAAACTGGGAAGAGCTCAAACAGAGAAAGAAAATTATAGACCAATTTCCCTAATGAATATTGATTCAAAAATTCTGAACAAAAATATTTGGAAGGTGATTACAGCAATATATTACAAGGGCTATACATTATGATGAAGTGGGATTTATACCAGGAATGTAGGATGGCTCAATATCAGGAAAATTCTCCACATAATTGACCATATCAATAACAAAACTAACAGAAATCATATAATTATCTCAATAGATACAGAAAAAGCTTTTGACAAAATACAGTACCCATTACTATTAAAAAAAAATAGAGAGCATCAATAAGTGGGGTTTTCTTTAAATGATAAGCAGTATCTATCTAAAACCACCAGCAAGCATTAGCTGTAATGGGTGTAAGCTAGAAGCCTTCTCAATAAGATCAGGGGTGAAGCAAGGATGACCTTTATCACTGCTATTATTCAAAAAAAATAGTACTATAGTACTAGAAATGCTACCTATAGCAACAAGATAAAAAAAAGGAAATTGAAGGAATTAGAATAGGCAATGAGGAAACAAAAGTATCAGTCTTTGAAGATGATATAATGGTATACTTGCAGAACCCTAGAGAATTAACTAAAAAAAACTATTTGAAATAATCAGCAACTTTAGCAAAATTGTAGAATATAAGATAAACCCACATAAATCATCAGCATTTCTTTATGTGACCAACAAATCCCAGCAGTAAGAGATAGAAAGAGAAATTCCATTTTAAATAATTGTAGACAACATAAAATACTTGAAATTTTGCCTGCCAAGATAAACCCAGGAACTGTATGAACACAGTTGTTTAAACAAACAAACAAAAACAAAAACAAAAAAACAAAAAAAAGAAAAAAAAAACTCTTCGCCCAAATAAACACAGATCTAAACAATTGGAACCATATCAATTGCTCATAGGTAGGCCAATCCAATATAATATAAATGACAATTCTGACTAAGTTAATTCACTTTTTTGGTGCCATGCAAATTAAACTATCAAAAAATCATGTGATAGAGATAGAAAAAGTAACAACAAAATTCATCTGGAAGAACAAAAGGTCAAGGATATCAAGGAAATTAATAAAAAAAATACAAAGGAAAATGGCCTAGCAATATTAGATCTCAAATTATATTATAAGGCAGTAATCATTAAAACTATCTGGTACTGGCTAAGATACAGAACCTTGGATCAGTGGAATGGATTGGGTACACAAGACATAATAGCCAATGACTATAGTAACCAATGTTTGATAAACCCAAAGACCGTAGCTGTTGAGATAAGAACGCACTATTTGATGAAAACTGCTGAGAAAACTGGAAAATAGTATGGCAGAAACTAGGCATAGACCAACATCTTACAACATATACCAAGATAAGGTCAAAATGGGTACATAATTGGTAGGAGAGCAAGGAATAGTCTAACTCTCAGATCTATAGAGAAGGGAAGAATTCATGATCAAACAACAAATAGAGAGCATTACTAAATGTAAAAATATATTATTTTGATTGTATTAAAAAAAAGGTTTTGTACAAACAAAACCAGTGCAATCATGATTAGACGAAAAGCAGAAAGCTGGGAAACAATCTTTACAACAAGTGTCTTTGATAAAGGCCTCATTTCTCAAACTTATAAGAATAAGAGTCAAATTTATAAGAATACAAGCCACTTCATGATTGATAAATGGTTAAAGGATATGAACAGACAGTTTTCAGATGAAGAATCAAAGTTCTCTGTTAGCATATGAAGAAGTGCTCTAAATCACTTTTGATTATAGAAGTACAAATTAAAACAACTCTGAGGTAACACACCACACCTAACAGATTGGTTAATATGACAAAAAAGGAAAATTATATATGTTGGAGAGGATGTGGGAAAAGTAGGGCACTGATGCATTGTTGGTAAAGTTGTGAACTGTTCCAACCATTCTGGAGAGCAATTTGGAACTATGCCCAAAGGGCAACCAATCTGTGCATACCCTTTGATCCAGCAATACCACTACTAGGTCTGTATCCCAAAGAGATCATAAAAAAGGAAAAAAGGACCTACATGTGCAAAACTATTTATAGCAGCTATTATTGTGGTAGCAAAGAATTGGAAATTGAACGGATGCCCATCAATCAGGTAATGGCTGAACAAGTTGTGGTATATGAAGAAATGATGATCAAGCAGATTTCAGAAAAACCCGGAAAGACTTGTACAGACTGATGCAAAGTGAAATGAGCAGAACCAGAAAAAAAAACAAACTTTCTACACAGTATCAGCAACGTTGTATGATGATCAGCTAAGTGATTCAGCTCTTCTCATAACATAATGATCCAAGATGCATACAAAGGGCTCATGAGGGAAAATGCTGTCCATATTGAGATAAAGATCTGATGAACTCTGAATGAAGATTGAAGGATGTTTTTTTCATTTGCTTTATTCTTTTTTGTGGATTTTTTCCCTTCAATCTACTTCTTCTTTCACAACTGTGACTAATATGGAAATATATTTTACATGATAGCGCATGTATAACCTATATAAAATTGCCTACCATTTTCAAGAGAGGGGAGGGAGGAAGAAAAATTTGGAACTCAAAATCTTATGAAAACAAATGCTAAAAATTGCCAGGAACTGTAATTGGGATAAAAACAAAATATTAACAAAATAAAAAGAAAAAACTCAAATTCTCACATGCTTGCCTGGCACTTGAAATAGATTTATTTTTACATCTTTCTTAAATGTTAGTTTTGGTGTTAAATGGGATTAGTCCTACTTTATCCTAAATTCAAAAAGGATTCTAGCTCATGACAAGGGATTGAACCAGTTTAGTCTGTGTGCTGAGGCCTACGTGCAATGTTACCTCAAGGTTACATGATATATAAGAATTCAATACATTTGATTTTTTTCTTGGTTTCACTGGGTACCCCAAAGGTCTGGTTATTCATAATGCCTCAGAATACTAATATTAATTTGGTAAAAAATTATAGAATATATTTCTTCTCTAAAATGGCATGTACTAATAGAACATAATTAAAAGATCTAAACCCAAGTTCCTCTGGCCTACTTTTGAAGTAGAATTCCAATATGTTATTTATTTGGGAATCAACTCAAAATGAATCAGAATAAAAAATGTTTATCCACTGACCAAAACAGTTACAAATTCTTACAGTATGGACTTTTGTGCTGGGAATAGTATTTGTTTTATATGGAATGAGTGTAGTTTTCCTTTTAAAGAGCCAAAAAGTCCATTCCTGTTACTTGCTTGATTTAGAGGACTAAGGGCATATATTAGACTAGTTATCTGGAGGTTTGACAAAATTTCTACTGTCCAGAGGAGTTGTCTTTTTTACTTAATATTTGTTTTGCAATAGTGAATTTAGAAGTAAAGAGGAATAATTTTTTTTTTATTTTATCAATTAGGAATTTTATTTTTTTTAACCTTATTCTCAATAAAGCTTTCCTTATTGCATGAATTCTAAATCTGTATCACTGGGTCTAGCCTGAGCAAGGTCTTCTCCAGAATGGTTTTGTGCACCTTAAGAATTGAGTTATTATCCTAAATCATAGAATTTTAGAACTGCTGGGGTGGGGTGGGGGGAGGGGAAACAGATGCATTAGTTTGGTAGACATGTAGAGTAGGTGAAAGGAAATAATGTGTAATCTATGTGGGAAGATAGATGGGAGTTGTTTTTTTTCTTCCCCTCCTATGCCCTCTCAAATATTTATAATGTGTAAAATATTTCAAAGCATATATATTGAAGAAGGGATAATAAATATGTCTTGCTTCACCAACCAGTCACTGCCTCAGAACACCTGCAAAGAGAGGAAAATGAATTAACACCTATCGGAGATTTGATCTCTGTTCAGTAAATGGGAGTGCTTGAAAGTCATTTTTGGTTGCTGCACCTTGAACTCCTCCCCCACCACCACTCACCAGAAAGATTTGTAGCATCTCCTGTTTCCAGTGACCCTAATGCTTTGATCAGCTTGCTCTTTATCTGGGAACAGTAATCAAATTAATGACACTATTTCTACTGGAAAGGGACTGGCATTTGACTCTCCTGTGGCTGTACACACAATCTCTTTGACTCTCCAGAACAAAATTCTCTTTCTTTGATCTTACTGTCATATATATGTGTGTGTGTGTATATATATATATATATATATATATA
>NW_020954570.1:3686139-3863148 GCF_900497805.2 Vombatus ursinus | reverse complement strand
TTTTTTTTTTCTTTTTCTCCCAAGAATCCTAATTCCATCTTTTATCTCTTGTTCATTTCTTTTAACAGGACTTCCATATATTCCTAGAATCTTTGTAGCCAATTCATTCTTTCTTCTGGGACTCTATGTGCAATTTTAACAATTATTTTCCAGTTCTATAATTTTAGCTTAACCCATAGTATTTCTTAATTATTTTGAGAGCTTTCTTCTGTTTGGTCATTTATTTGTTCTCTCCTTTAGAGATAAGATGTAAACTACTCCACCTCCCCTACTTCTTCTGATATTCTTTTGGCTCAGCAATTGTTATGAATAACCATATTCACTGAATCACTGAATATAATCACTGAATTTTCTCTGGCTAGGACCTAGGCTTGAAGTAAAAGATTGCAAGCATCTTGACTTTTAGCTCGTGCCCGATTTGCAATAGCTTGCAAGCTTGGATAATAAAGAGCTTCTTGGCCTATCATCCTCTCAAACAGTCTTGGCTTTGTATAATGAGGGGAAAATCATAGTCCTATACGGGGCAGCTTATCTTGAAATTCTAGTCTGTGTGCCATGATAGTTCCCATAGTCCTAAAATGAGCTACCTCAGATATAAACTTGGTGGTTCCCAGCCCCTAATTTGGCCTCATTCATGGACTCAGAGGCTGAATCAGAGGCAAAATCTGCCCCTTCCAGAAGCCTTGACTAGGCCTGACCAGCCCATACCTTGTATCTTCCAGCAGTCCTAGATTGGGTAACTGAATAAGGATTTCAATGGTGTAGGAAGCCAAAATATCACAATTTACATTTCTTATCCCACCATTCAGGTGTTTTTAGCTTGTGAATGCAGTATTCTCTAAATACTGGCAAGACTGAACTTTTAATATCAAGAAGATTTGGGTTTAAGCTTCGGCTCTGACATATTGCTTGTGAGACTATGGGCAAATACCTTTAACTCTAAGTGCCCAAGGCAATATATAATGTCACAGGTCTACAGATCAATAGTAGGTCTGCAGTGATGAAGAGCATTTACATTTTAGGGATTCCCTATCATAATAAAATCACGTGCTTAAACAAAGTTATCACCATCATCATCACAATTTACTCATCCACATAATAGTGATCATCTTCATTTTTAATGAGATTAGAATATGATTTTTAATTCAGATACAATTGAAACATATTTCAACATATTTCAGATCCTCCCTGGGGACACTATATCTAGCCATTTGCTATAGTTCATGTATAATCAAACCTTCCACTAAAACATATAGTGGAAATAGCATCTACTTTTCAAAATTCAGGTAAGAAAAGTCAAGAGAGAGATTGAGGCAGACATAGATAAATTAAGAAAGTCAGAAAAGAAGACACTACTGATTCTTTCTCATTTTGCTCTTTAACAAGCAGAAAAACAATTAGAAGACTGATTGCTTAATTGTGTATTATATTCATTGACCATGCACACTTTGGACAGCAATTATAAGTCCAAAATATTTTTCTTCCACAACTAGTATTTTATCAATTACCAACTAGTCTATTAAGACACAAGCTAATCCAGAAACATTAATATACTTGAATTAAAAGGAAAATGCTGTCTGAACATATATCTGAACTCTACCTTTTTCCTCTATTCTACCATTATATCTCTTTAGTAATTGGGGGTATTCCATTGTAGTAGAATGATTGAAGATAGTATATTTTGTTTTGTATGTTTATGAAGAACAAGAGGCCTAGTCCATGGGGGTGTGCTTATTATACCTTTTGCTAAATTTTATTTTGTATGATTTTAATTAAAAAAAAAACTAAAAAAACTAAAAATGAAATAGAACCATTAACTTCTATGAGTCTTAAACCTGGGCAAAAAAAAAAACCCAAAAAACAAAAAAAACAAAAAACAAAAAAACAAAAACTCACCAACAATAATAATTTCTTTCTCTTAATTAGATCTTGATGAATGGCCAAATCTAAATTGTTTATGTATTTTTTACTTGTAATTTCATGTTTATATACAGTATATATGTATATAAAACAGTTGGCACAATTTAATACATGCTTATGCAATTAATCTGTAAGTGGAAAATAAAGTCATAGTTTTGTGAATTCTATTTTCCCCCAAACTATTCTTAAAATACCTAATACCAGCTAAAGTATTTCAGTTCTTTCCATCAAATTTGGTCATAATTAGTAAATGTTTAAAGTAGTATTTGCTAAGCTCCTACCCAAATTAAAGAGTTACTCCATATTCTATGAGAGGCAGCTGGTCACAAAGTAAATGAAAGTATTGGATGAGGAATCAGGAAGACTTGAATTCAAAATAGGTCTCAGCCATTTACTAGCTGTGAGAATTGGGGCAAGTAACTTCATCTCTGTTTTCATCAATTTCCTTAACTATATAATGGGCATAATAATGGCACCTACCTCACAAGGTTGTTGTAAGGATCAAATGAGATAATATTTGTAAAAAAAAAAAAGTGCTTAGCCCAGTGCTTGGTAAGTCCTATATAAATGCTTATTCTTCTTCCTCCCTCCTTTACTCCCAATGTACATTTTAAATAATTTAAAATTAATATTTAAGCAAAATAAAATTTAAAAAAATTCAACATTTTTTATCTTTCTAATTATGACTGCTGGCTTTCAGAATATTCCTTTTTGATCTTTTATTGAAGTTCTACACCAATTTCTCTTGTGGTGTAGAGGCAACCCAATCTTTTCAAAGACTATAACCAAAGAACGTGAGTTTCAAAACATCCTATCAAGTTGAAAAAGTTTCTAGTACAGGCCAGGAGCTAGAATAACTATGTATTTTCTGAGGACCATCTGAAATAATATTGGAAAGGCTCATCTTTCATGCTCATAGTAGACCCAAAACTTTAACCACCACAACTTACATAGATTCAATTCACTTCAGTAAACATTTGTTAAGCACCTACTGAGTGCCAGCCATTGTGCTAAGCACTGAGGATACAAAAAAAGGTAAAAGACAGTTCCTGCCCTTAAGGAGCTCATAATCTAGTGGGGGGAAATGACATGCAAACAAATAAATACAAAACAAGCTATATAGAAAATACATAAGAAATAATTAAGAAAGGGAAAGAACTGGAATTAAGCGGCACTGGGGAAGGTTTCCTATAGAAGGTAAGATTTTAGTTTCGACATAAAGGAAGGTATAGAGGTCAGTAGTTGTGGCAGAGAAGAGAGAGTGTTTCAGGTATGAGGGACACCCAGAGAAATTTACAAAATGGAAAGATGAAGTATATTGTTCCTGGAATAACCAAAAGGTTAGTATCACTGAACTGAAGAGTACATGTTGGTGATTAAGGTGTAAGAACAATGGAAAGGTAGAATGGGGCTAGGAAATGAAGGACTTTGAATGCCAATCAGAACATTTTGCATTTGCTCCTGGAGACAATAGAAAGCCACTGGAGTTGATTTAGTAGGGTGGGTAACATGATCAGACCTACACTTTAGGAAAATCATGTTAGTGCTTGAAAAGAGAATGGATTGGACCAGGGAAGAGAATTGCTATTGCAGTAATCGAGATGTGATGTGATAAGGGCCCACACTAGAGTGGTGGCAGTATCAAAGGAGAAAAAGGAGTATATTTGAGACATGTTGCAAATGTAAAATCAATAAGCCTTGGCAAGAATTTGGATATGAGGAGTGAGAGAGAGTAATGAGCCTAGGATGACTGCCAAGTTGCAAGTTTGAGGATGGTGTTGTCCTCTATACTAATAGGGAAAGTATGAGAGTAGGCAGGTTTAGGGAAGTGATAAGTAGTTCTGTTTTAGGATACATTGCGTTTAAGATGTCTTCTGGTCATGAAATCTGAGGTGTCTTAAAGACATTTAGAGATTCTAGACTAGAGATCAGCAGAAAGATTGGGGCAGAGAGATTGGTATATTTGAAAATCATTGGCAAAAAGATGATAATTAAATCCATGGGACCTGATGAGATCACAAAGTGATGTAGGATAGTGGGAGAAGAGAAAAGAACCCAAGACAGAACACTAAGGGACATCTATTTTTAGAGGGCATGATCTGGAGGAGGATCCAACACCAAAGACATAGAAGGAGTGGTCAGATAGGTGGAAGGAAAAGCAGGATAGAGTTATGTCCTAAAAATATAGAAAGAAGAGAATATCAGAGAGGAGAAAGTAATCTATAGTGCTGAAGGCTGCAAAAAGGGTCAAGGAGAATGAGAATTGAGGAAAGGCCTTTGGATCTGTCAGCTAAGAGATCGTTAGTAACTTTGGAGAGAGCAGTTTTGGTGGAATGATAAGATTGGAAGTCAGATTGTAAAGGATTAAGAAGAGACTGAGAGGAGAGAAAGCACAGACACCTATTGTAGATGTCCTTTTCAAGGCTTTTAGTTACAAAGGATAGGAAACAAATAGCATAATAGCAGGAATAGAAAGATCAAATGAAGGGTTTTGTTTATGTTTGTTTGTTTGTTTGTTTTTTTCAAGACACCAGAGACATGGGCATGTTTGTATGGAGTAGGAAATGAAGCAGTAGAGAGGAGAGATGGACAATAAGTAAAAAAAAAAAGAAAATAAGTGAGATAGTGAGATAGAAAATAAGTGAAAGAAAATAAGTGATGATAAAGGAGGCAATCTATTGGAGGAGGAGAGATAGAATGGGCTCACTTGAATAAGTAAAAGGGTTAGCCTTGGTAAGGGTTAAAGTCATTTCACAATGTGAGAATCATGGGTAAAGAAAGAGAAAGTGTCCAAAGGCACTTGAATGATAGGAGATGTGGAAGAGAGGAGACCAGGGAATGACAAATGGCCTTAATGTTTTTCTGGAAAATTTGAGGGAAAGTTCTCAACTGAGCAAGTGGGGGCAGTCTTGGGAGGCATGAGGATGTATAATTAAAAAAAAATTTTGAAATAGCTGCTGTAGAGAGTGAGATAGTGAGATAATAAGGGAGGTATAGTAAGATTGCCTACTAGCAATAAGGGCCTGGTTGGTTATGTAACTTAAATTTTGGTGGACCTAGTCAAAATGGTTGTGTGATTTTCTCTACCTCCATTCAGCAGCATATGCATAGGTGACAAATAGTGGGAGTGAGCTAAGATGAGACTTGGCTGGGTGTAATCAACAATCTGATAAGGGTACTAGGGATTCAAGGGAAGCAGACAGTGTGAAGTTGAATTGGTTCACCAATGGTAAAAGAGGAGAGACTGGCTAGTACAAGGGAGATGACCTAGAAGAGAAATGAGGGGTCAAGGGATCAGAGGTCACTGTGAAGATGAAAAGTAGAGTTATATAAGAAAAAGCAGAAGGAGAGGTGAAAAGTCAATAGATTATGGTCAAATAAGGGTATTTCAGAATTCTTCAACACAGAGGTGTCATATTTGTGGGTGATGGCAAGATCAAAAATGACTGTCTTTGTGTGTGGCTGAGGTGGGAAGGAGAAGTAGCTCATGGGAGGAGAGTAAATTAAAGAACTGAGTGGTTAGGGTATTTGAGGGATAATTAATATGCCTGTTGAAGTCCCCTAATTTGAAGCCAGGAGTTGGGGAGGAGAGAAAAATTGCAAGCCAGGTATCAAACTCATTGAGGAAGGAATAGGAATGATTTGGAGCTCTGTAGACAATTGCTACCAGGATTTTGATTGGGGGGGAGGGTGGTAGATATGAATGGCACATGAATCTCAAAGGAAGAGAGGTTACTGAGTGAAGGAGGAAGATGGAAAACTTGGAAGTAGCAATGGAGATCAAGGAGTATTCCAACTCCCCTGCCTTGATCAGTAAGCCCAGGAAAATGAGTGAAGGTGCAGTCAGTACTGGAAAGGGTAGCCAGAGAGGCTTTGACATCAGGAGGGTGCCAGCTTTCAGTAAGGGCTACTAGATGGAAGGAGTGGAAAATGAATAGATTTAAGGTAAAAAGGGGGTTTGTTGCCTATGGAAAAACATTCTAGAGGGTTCAGTGGAAGGGAGGGGTGTAATTAAGATGAAATATTAGAGTGAAAGGGTTAAATGTGTTAGTAACGAGGAATGTGGTGATAGGGAATGTTGAGTGGATTTGAATGATGATATACAGGAGTTCAGAGTCACTGGGATGTGAAAGGTATGACCAGGTATGAAAATGTTTATCATTGATTGAAGGGCACCACTGTTTTACCTTCAAATGATAGGTGCAGCAAGAGATGGGAGGCCTGAAGTTACAATATAAGACACGAAGTGGTTAAGAACATTATGAGTAGATATAATACTTATACAAGACATGAAGTGGTTAGGAACATTATGAGTAGATATAATACTTATACTGGCAAAGTCACAGATCCTTTCAGTATTAAAATATGACTATTTTCTAGTATTGATTTATTTTTTTTAAATTTTATTTTAGTATGATTGTGGGAAAAAGTAGCATGGTAGCATGGATAGAATCCCAAATCCCTTACAGATATTTGAGTGGGACTTAGAAATGCACAAGTCTAAAAAAGAAATAAGAATCACCAGTAAATTCCTCTACCCAGTCAAGGAATCCACAGAATATCCCCAGAATCTTATAGAGACCTTAAGATAAACACACTAAAGAATGTGGTAAATGGAATACAGGCTAGTCCCAGGGGGTTCAAGACTAAATCAGGATGGCCCAAGACTCCTGGTGGGAGGAAGACTCTAAGCAAAGACTGTCCATAGGTTTCTAGAGAAACCAATAGCTTCTAAAGAAGCCTAGTGTGAGGGAACAGTTCCAAACAAATTCAAAAGGTGTTTGCTCAGGGTTAGGAGCCTAAATCTTATTATTAGAAAAAAAGGACTTCAGAAATGGCCAACCCCAATTAGGAGTTCAGCACTAAAATAGCCCCAGAGAGTCTTGAAAGAGGACCATAATCTTGGCTACCATAGTCAGGGACAGGCTGGCCTTGACCATGCCATTTAGTTGCAAAATTTCACCTAAGTTCTAAGTTGATCTTCCAACTTAGATAGTGAGGCTGATGGAATTAAAACAAAAACAGAAATATAGAAAGCACTGAACACTATGTCCTTTGATTTAGGATACTCAAAAGGGTAAACCAGGATGACAATTTTACAAGTCTAGGTAAAAAGTCTGTGGGACAATGTCTTAGCCATAAGGATTATAAGAGTACTTGGAGGGGGGGGGAATGAAGCAAGATATACAAACTGGAATAGCCAGGAAGGAAAGAATGGGAAAGAGAACTGAAATCTAGAAAACTTTACACAAGAACTAAATGCCCTTAATATTAGAATAGGCCAGACAGAAAACAACTACTCAATACAACAAAATGAATATCAAAACAAAATCAAAAGTTTAGGGAAAAGGAGAAGAAAATATAAGAAATATAAAGATAAAGGTGAGAGAAAAGGAATTAACAAATATACAAGAGGACAAGATAGAGGGAAACATGCAGTTCACAATCATAACTCTGAATGAGAATGGGATGAACTCAGGCATAAATTTTTTTTTAAAAAACTAGTAGAATGGATTAGAAAACAGAATTTGACAATATGTCATTTATAAGAAAAACACTCAAAGCACAAAGATTCATATGAGTTAAAATGAAGGGCTGAAGTAAAAATTTTTGTGCTTCAGCTGAACTCAAAATAGCATTGGTAGCAAATAAGATTTTTAATAAAACTATAGTAATAGTATAGTGAATGGGAAAAGAAAGAAATTATATACTGCCTTGTTGTACATAGCAACTCTACAAAAATTGACCATAAACTTGGCAAAATAATATTGTCCAAAAATGTAGGGAAGGAGAAATTTCAAGTATTTCATTGGTTGATCTTAATGCAATAAAAATTATGTTAAAATAAAAAAAATAGTAGCTTACTGTTCAATAAAACCAGATCCCAGTTACAAAGGTATGGCCCAGGATTTGATAAAAACTGCTAGGGATATTGTATGCAATGTGGCACAAAGCTGGTTTATACTTATATCTCATACCATAAACCAAATTAAGCTCAAACTAGACAAATGTCCTATGTAAGAAAAACTATATCATAAGCAAATGATAGAAACAAGGAATAAATTACCCTTTGGATCTATGGATAGAGGAAGAGGTCATGCCTAAGCAAATGATAGAAAGGATCACATAAAATAAAATAGCAATTTCAATCATATATACATTTACTTGTATTTTTGCACAAAAATAAATTAAAATTAGTAGGGAAAGAGTTAACTGGGAAAAATCTTTGCAGCAAATGTCTCAGATAAAGTTTTCGTTCAAGATCTATGAGCAACTAATTCAAATTTATCAGACTGATTCATTCTACAATAGAAAAAGATGAAAGGATATGAAGAGGCAGTTTTAAAAGAAGAATCCAATCTATCAATAACCAGAGCTTAAAGTTTTCTTTAATCACTAATAATTAGGTAAATATAATTTAATAATATAATATGTTATATATGATATATATATATAATTAATAATATAATTTAGATGAACATAATTTGATGGTCCCCCTTATACCTATCAGACTGAAAAAGATGGCTAACTTTGTAATGTGTTTTCCTGGAGAAGGCATGTTAGTGATGAAGGTTTTTTTTTTCCTTTATAGCAAAGTATAGACATTCTAATAAATGGTTCTAGTCAATTAACAACATAACAAATGGAAGTCTTGAGGTTGACTGAAGAGCATTCAAAAAGCCTTAGTTGCCTTCTTCCATTTCTTTCTCCTTGGTCCTGTTAGTTACTCTATTCATTGATGTGCTCCATCATTCAAGACATCTGGTCAGTGTATTTGCTATAAAGGTAAAGGTCTTTGACCCATTTCTTCATTAAGGCCATATTATCCTGAGAAATAGTACTTGGTCCTCAGTCTTTGCATTTGCTATTTTCCATTCAAGATGAAAAGAGTAAAGCCTTCAATTTTGATCTTGTGAGCTTTAAAAGGTCAGGAGTGTGCCCCAATACCCTGGCATTCCAGAGTCCAAATTTTCAACCAGGTCAGCAAAAAGCATTCTGATGAGCAAAGAAATAATGACCTTTAGGACCTTCAGAACCCAGGCCAATTGCAGCTAAGTCAAAAACTTGTCCAACAATCATGGTATAGCAGGACATGAACTAGGTGGAACCACTATTATGTGGGAGCTAAGCTAATAAGCATGTCCCTGAGGTATTGGGGAGAAATGTTTGCACATTTATTCTTACTCTGTCTTTGAAGCAAATATTTCTCTGTAAAAACTAATTGATGTTGATTTATTAAATGGCCCTAGGATGCTTGCCACTGCCACATTATTATCATAGGAACATAGCTAGTGGGGGCTCAATTGTGGTAGAATAAAGATATCACCAAACTCCTCAGGGTCCTCTTGAACCATGCAGGGTAAAGGTAGCCTCCTGGGTCTGGAAAGACAGACAGAGCTCACTCACTCCACAGATAAAGAACTTATGCCCAGAGAGGTGACCACTGCAAAGTCATAGTTAGTTGGTAACAGAACAGAGACTAGAACCCAGATCTCCTGATTCCCAAAGCAACATACTTTCTACTATTTCTCATGTAGCCCAACTCCCTCATTAAAACAAAACATAACAAAAAATTGAGATAATAAGCAAACTTTTGAAAGTAATTCAAGTACATTCAAAAGGTGTTATAGGCTGAGAAGATAAATAACCTCAATAGAAGTCAGACCTCCCTCTCTTCCCATGAAGTTCTAATTGTATACATAGAATCTGAGTAAGGAAACTTGCAACGGGTAACAGATTTAGCTATGTGAAAAATAATGCATTTAAGTTGGATGAAGCAGGACAAAAGAAAACCAATGCAAAAGGAGGGGGGGCAGGAATTCACTGCAATGAAGCCTCAAATCACAGAGAACATCTTTTTGGACAATTAGCACTACCTGCCATTCAGTGTTGTGTGACATTCAAAATTTAGGGAATTAATGCTGTCTGCAGAGAGAGGATTCTTGCTTTTCTGACCTAGTGTGACACTGTTCTTGAAGACTGCTACCATCACATCACAAGAAATGCTTGTATAAAGAAATAAGAAAGGCACAGGGAGCCATCACTGAATTCTAGGACAGAAAAAAGTGGGGGTGTTGTGAGGCTGATATTGTGAGGTAGTAGATATAAATGCTTTATAAAACTTAAAGTTCTACATAAATGAAAATTATTATTATCATTATTGATGATCATGGCAGTTGCTGTCATTTTTGTTATCCTTCAGTCAACAGGCCTCTAGTCTGGTCATAATTACATTCTGTGACTCTTTACTGCACTTATGCTGAGTTCAAACAATATTAATAGAGCTATATAGGGATATGTAGACCTGAGATCAAATGCAGCTTCAGATACTTAGAAGCTATGTGACCCTGGTCAAGTCACTTAACTCTTTTGTTTGTTAGTTTCCTCATTTGTAAAATGAGCTTTGTTTTGTTTTTCTTTTTATAAATTCTTTAATTTTTTTAATTAATTAATTTATTTTTAGTTTTCAACATTCACTTCCACAAGATTTTGAGTTCCAAATTTTCTCCCCATCTCGCCCTTCACCACCCCAAAACACTGTGAAATTCTGAATACCTCTTCCCTGATCTTCCCTCCCTTCTATCACCTCCCCTTCTTTTGTCCCCTTCCCCTTCTATTTTCCTATAGGGCAGGATAGATTTCTATACCCCATTGCCTATATATCTTATTTCCCAGTTGCATGTGAAAAATTTTAACATTTGTTTTTAAAACTTTGGGTTCCAACTTTTCTCCCTTCCTCCCTCCCCACTCACCCTCATTGAAAAGGGAAGCAACTCTATGCAGGTTATACATGTATAGTCATGAAACACACTTCCATAGTGGTCATGTTGTGAAAAACTAACTATATTTCCCTTCATTCTATCCCATCCCCCATTTATTCTATTTTCTCTTTTGACCCTGTCCATCCTCAGAACTGTTTGCTTCTGATTACTCCCTCCCCTAATCTGCCCTCCTCTCTATTATCCTCCTGTTCTCTTATCCTCTTCCTCCCTATTTTCCTGTAACAAAAGATAGATTTCAATATCCAATTGTGTATGTTATTCCCTCCTTAAGCCAAATACAATGAGAATAAGATTCACTTATTCTCTCTCACTTTCCCCCACTTCCCTCCACTGTAAAAACCTTTTCTTGTCTGTTTTATGTGGGATAATTTACATCATTCTACCCCTTCCTTTCTCCTTCTCCCAGTATAATCCTCTCTCACCCCTTAATTTTATTTTTTAGATATCACCCCTTCATCTTCAACTCACCTTGTGCCCTCTATCTATCTATCTATCTATCTATCTATCTATCTATCTATCTATCTATCTATCTATCTATCTATCTATATATACATATAATTTTCCCCCTCCAACTACCCTAATACTGACAAAGGTCTCATGAGTTACAAATATCATCTTTCCATGTAGGAATGTAAACATTTCAACCTTAATAAATCCCTTATGATTTCTCTTTCCTGTTTACCTTCTCATGCTTCTCTTGAGTCTTGTATTTGAAAGTCAAATTTTCTATTCAGCTCTGTTCTTTTCAACAAGAATGCGTGAAAGTTCTCTATTTCACTGAATGTCTATTTTTTCCCCTGAAGGATTATACTCAGTTTTGCTAGGTAGGTGATTCTTGATTGTAATCCTATCTCCTTTGCCCTCTGAAATATAATATTCCAAGCCCTGTGGTCCCTTAATTGTAGAAGCTGCTAAATCTTGTGTTATCCTGATTGTGTTTCAAAAATACTTGAACTGTTTCTCTCTGGCTGCTTGCAATATTTTCTCTTTCACCTGGGAACTCTGGAATTTGGCTACAACATTCCTAGGAGTTTTCCTTTGGGGATCTCTTTCAGGAGGTGATCAGTGGATTCTTTCAATTTCTATTTTACCCTGTGGTTATAGAATATCAGGGCAGTTTTCCTTGATAATTTCTTGAAAGATGATGTCTAGGCTCTTTTTTTGATCATGTCTTTCAGGTGGTCTAATAATTTTTAAATTATCTCTCCTGGATCTATTTTCCAGGTCAGTTGTTTTTCGAATGAAATATTTCATATTGTCTTCTTTTTTTTTTTCATTCTTTTGGTTTTTTTTTTTTTTACAATGTCTTCATTTCTCATAAAGTCACTAGCTTCCATTTGCTCCCTTCTAATTTTTAAGGAAGTATTTTCTTCAGTGAACTTTTAGACTCCTTTTCCATTTGGCCAATTCTACTTTTGAAGGCATTCTTCTCCTCATTGGTTTTTTGAACTTCTTTTGTCATTTGGGTTAGTTTATTTTTAAGGTGTTATTTTCTTCAGTATTTTTGGGGGGTCTCCTTTAGCAAGCTTCTGACTTGTTTTTTATGATTTTCTTGTATCATCTCATTTCTCTTCCCAGTTTTTCCTCTACTTCTCTTATTTGCTTCTCAAAATTCTTTTTGAGCTTTTCCATGGCCTGGGACTGATTCATATTTTTCTTGGGAGCTTTGGATGTAGGAGCTTTGACTTTGTTGTCTTCTTCTGGTTGTATGTTTTGATTTTCTTTGTCATCAAAGCAAGCTTCTATGGTCTGACTTTTTTGTGTTGTTTGCTCATGATCCTAGCCAATTACTTGAGTTTTAAACTCTTTGTTAAGGTAGGGGTCTGCTTCCAGTTTGGAGAATGTACTGTCCCAAGCTTCAGGGGTTTTGTGCAGCTGTTTTCAGAGATAATTCTGGAGACCTGTAAATTTTCAGTTCTTCCAAGGTGTTATGAACAAGGGCGAGGTATTTACTCCTTTCCTGGCCTGGAGTCTAGTCTATGAGTGTCCATAAGCACTCTTTTCTGCCTTGTAACTGTGAGGAAGATTCCCTCTCCAATGCCACTAAAAGCTCCACAATGCCAGCGCTCCTTTTTGCCCCTGGACCACCACCCAGAACTATGACCCAGATCCAAGCACAAAGGAAGTTGTCTAAGACATTGTCTAAGTACCAGCAAAGAGATCACTGTAATCCCCTTCTGATCAGCCACTCAATTCCCCTCCATCTGTGGTCTGAGCGCTCCAGAAGCAGCCATCACCCTGGAGCTCCACTGGGACTGGTGCTAGGACTGAGCTTCTCTCTTACCATGGTCACAGATCTTTCCTACTGACCTTCTAAGTTGCCTTTGGCTTTTGTGGGTTGAGAAGTCTGGAAACCACCACAGCTGCCCTTGATTCAGCCCCCTGAGACCTACTCCAGGTTTGCTGAGGCCTGGTCTTTGCCTGTAGGGCCCATGTTGATCTACGCTCCTCTCCCAGCCTGGCTCAAGAGAACTTAGCAATCAACCATCCAGGTTGTCTTGGGCTAGAAATTTGTTTCACTCTATCTTTTTGTGGGTTCTGCCGCTCTGGAATTTGTTTAGAGCCATTTTTTGCAGGTATTTGGAGGGGTTTGAGGGAGAGCTCAAGCAGGTCACTGCTTTTACTCTGCCATCTTGGTCCCATCCACTCTAAAATGAACTTTAGAAGAAAATGGCAAACTACTCAAGTATTTTTGCTAAGAAAACTCCAAATAGGATCACAAAGAGGTGGTCACAACTAAAGTGACTGAACAACAGGTGTTTATATGTGTGTGTGTATATACATACATACCTATGTATACATGTATGTATGTGTATTGTGTATATGTGTATATTATATATATTTATCCATTTCTCTTCATTAAGAAATGCTTTAATATTTTCTTCTGTAAGAGCAATGTGCTTCTGATATACATATATATGCACATATACACACATGTATGTATATATGTGTATATATACACACATACAGAAATATATGTATGTATGTATTTGTTTATACACACAGACTTTCAAGTTTAATTTGCATTATTAATATTTTCTTAAATCTAGACAATCAATAACATGAGATATCAAGTTGTAATTTATAACAATTGCCTATTTCTGGGATGAAAATGTTCACTTTATAAATACAGCAATGGGCTCTCTGGAGTCAGTCTGATCTGGCTTAAGTACCCTGCTCTAAGGAAGATAGATCATCCTCATTCATTGCATATATACATATACATATGCATTTGCAGATACATATACACATACACATATACACACAGGTACACTTATACATATATATGTACACACATACTTATGTACACATACTTACATATATACACAGATACATAAACATATACATCCTTTTTTTTCAAGCAGAAAAGGTAGAAACAAGACTGTTTTGCTGGTCAGAAATCAACAGTGATCATGGACTTAACATCCTTCCACAATCTATACAGGTACTACAGGCAGATAAAGGGAGGTTTGAGTCCCAGTGCTAGTCCCAGTCCTCAAGAAGTTTGAAATTTCTTTGCAGAAACAGGATTTACACTCATGAAGCAAAACAAACATGAAACAACAGTGATCTTCCATCTGTCTGGGTCCATAACACTCATTTCTTGCCCCATTCATTTACCCCTTAATCATAAACAATATTGCTTTGTAACATCCCCTGTACATTCAGATTCTTTTGCTGTTTAACTCTTGTGTCCCTTTGCTTGTGTTTGAATCTATTGTTCTCAAATTAAATGAATTAAGACCAAGGACCATAGCTTACATTTCTTCCTATTCCCCACAGTACCTAGAATAATGTTATAAAACTCATGAAGTTGAAAAAATATTTGCTTAGTAAAGTTGATGGGTGCTGGAAAGCACACTGGATGAGGAATCTGAGAATGTGGGTTCCTGGTTAAGTTCTTCTAAACCTTATCTTTCTAACCTTGGATAAGTATCTTCACTGCTAAATGCCTCACTTTCCTAATCTGTAAAATGAGAGTTTGGATTTTATGATCATTCAGATGCTTTCTGACTCTGAGTCCAGTTCGTGAAAGTAACATTACTAAGGCATTCATACTTGCTATGCTGTAGTAGCTAGAATCATGTAGTAATGAAAATTAAAGAATAAAATTCCCATCACTTATACTTTCAAGTTCTTTATGCATTGCTCTAACTTTTGCTGACACTGTACAGTGTTATCTGTTTGATTCATTTTCTCTAAATACTTATCCCTTCTATCACAATCTGCCCTGATTTAAAAAAATGAACCTTTTGCCTGCTGCTTTTCAATGGACAATGACTGCCCCAATTGATTTTGTAATGTACTTTATCCAAACTGAAACAAATGGAGCAGCTAAGAAAAAAGAAAGAAAGAAAAAGAAAGAAAGAAAAGCAAAAACAGAAACATAAGGCTTTACTTTAAGTATGTTGAGAATATTTTAAGAACTTTCAAGTATTAAGTGACTGAATTGTTAACTCTAAATTATTGCCGGGGGGGGGGGTGGAAGTATTGAGCGAGGAAAGAGGAATGAACATGTAGCTTGATGAAAGCCATTTCTATTCATTAAGAGATGCTCTGATATTTTCTTCTGCAAGACCAATGTACTTCTGACAAAGTGGCTAACAAATTGTACACTCTTCACCATTTATTTTCATGAACTTAATTGACCATTTTAGGAAAAAAATGGCCCTTTACGATAACAACAAGATAAAAGCTGGTAATTGACTGAAATGCTTGGGTCTAGCTAGACAAAACCACTTTCAGCTAATGGAGACCTGAATAAAAGGTATGAAAGTTTTAGCCAATTGCTAGGAAGGTCACAAAGTCCCTCAACCCTTTCCACCCCCTCCGTCTTTTCAAAGCATCAAGAAAGCAAGATGGTAGGTGATTCTTCAAATTTAAAAGGCAATGGTAATTCAAAAAAGAAAAAGAACCTTTTAGAATTTATTCTGCAGTTCCATGATATTGTGCATGCTGTATTATATTAAACTGACATAATATTTTTAAGTTTCTTTTTTTCCCCAGTAACATTATGCTATCAGCAGAAGGATATTTTATGTACATGTATGCAAGGGACTTTACTATTTTCAGAAATCTGTATCAAAAAAAATGAAATGACATATGGCAAATGTTTGATAATTCAGTAAGGAACTTTTGTGGAACTAAAAGCAAAGTACTGAAGGATTGGGTACTTTTTCCCCCTTTAAGTATCAGTCATACTTTTGCCTAAAAAGACAAATTGTAGGCAGTCAAAGCAATAGATATAATTCATGTAATTCAATTGTCTAATAGTAATAGTTAATATTAAGATAGTTAAGTCTATTTTTGAACTACTTTGGACCATTCATTTCTCCCCATTGTATTCGTTATAACCACTGATGTGTTTGAATCATTTCTATTTTTAAATTGCCACTATTTTTCTTGAAGATAAAAAAAGATAGGAACAGGAAATACTATAGTCATAGCTATTAAAATCACTCCTATTTAATGGAGATTATAGCCTAAAATGGTTTTCTTTATCTCTAGTAAGCAATGGAACAAAAGCACTGTCTATTAGTGTGCAGTCAAATTGGACATGGTTAAAAGAATCAATCATTCCAATTCATGACAGCCTAGCTATATGGCCCTTTAAGAGGTAAAGACCGGTAAATAGCTGTCTTGCTCATTAAATGGCACAGTCTTAATGAGCCTTGACTAATCGTAATGACTGACTCTTTTAGACATTTCCAGTTCAGCACTGCCCATGCAGATATGGCTAAAATAAGATTTAGTTGCAGATAAAATTCTAAGAGAGCTTTCCATAAGCCTATGCAATATAGGCTAGTTTAGCTCTTTGTTGTTGCTATTACTTTATTTTAATGAGAAACTTCAGTGAAAAACAATAGGAATATATCAAGTTATTTATCTTAATCAATGTATTTAAAAGAAGGGGTATTATTTAGAGGAGAAGATGAGTAGAACCAATCCATGGATTTTGTACTTTTTATGTTTGTATAATTATAATGGTAATTCATTTTCTATTAAAATTATCCTAGCTGCTATTAAGTTCAGAGGGATATGCAAATGAAACATGTCCTTGAGATTTAT
This sequence comes from Vombatus ursinus, assembly GCF_900497805.2. Lineage (NCBI taxonomy): Eukaryota > Metazoa > Chordata > Mammalia > Diprotodontia > Vombatidae > Vombatus > Vombatus ursinus. The sequence goes on along the minus strand of NW_020954570.1, from coordinate 3,846,376 downwards.
ATTATTAATTTATACAAATAAAAAGTACAAATTTATAAAAATATATTCTTATCAATATGTAGATAAATAATGGAATATTGAAAACCTAAGGAATGCAAAGAGTGGAGAAGTTTTCTTGCAAGACTCAATCCCTTACTATTCCTTATGCTTCCAGAGAATAGAGATAGAGTAAGGATAGAACAATGGCAGATGGTCAGAAATAAAGTAATACAGGAAACCTCTGTGATTCAGAATTCATAAATCATGGTTTGGGATGCTTTTACTATGACATACTGGCCTACTGTGTCTCTCAGAACAGTATGATAATATTTTGTTCCTTTGCCTTTTTATGTATGCCAGGAGGAGATTTTATAGCAATAAAAGACTATTTGTTGAAGGCTGGGTTTCTCCCCTGTCTGATTTACTTCTGTCTAACAGCACTTCAGGATTAATGCACAAACTTAATGATGATAACTAAAAGAAAAGTGGATGATAATATGGTGAAGGGGATAAAGACTAATGGTTGAAGGGGGAAAAAGAGTAATGAAGGATTGTGTGTTGTTCTCACTGCAAAATATGCCTGGGCTCCATCTTTCCAAGAATATTGAAAGCTCATGAAGGATCATATTAGATGCTTCAGAGTCTGTGTGGATTTAGTACAACCTCAATTGCTAGCATATGGAACACTAGATTTATTCTGAATTGTTATTTTTTTTACTACAAATGTAGTTGCCTTTGTCAGTAACACATTATCATTCTATTACTAGAAACACATGACATTCCTTTATTCCCAGGATTATAAAATGTTTCTCTTACACATGGTGAGAGTCTTCAGTATTTAGTCATAGAACTATATAAGTAAATATTCCTCCCCAGATCCTAGTTATGAAAGAATCACAGACACTCAGAGTTGGAAAAGAGCTCAGAAGCCATCTACATAGTCTAATCAGAAGTTGAACAAGAATCCCCATCCCCAGTTGTAATGTTCCCAAAAAATGCTCATCAAGACATTGCAGATATCCAGTAAGGGGAAATTCATTCATTATGTCCTAAAGTAACCCTTCCCCTTGGGTAGGTGTGCTTGAAAGTATTTTCTTACATCAAGCTCAAATTTTAATTCTTTGCACCTTCTAGTTGGGAAAGAATTTTGTGAAGCTTGGAATATCCTTTGAATTGAATTATGCTTTGTTTCTGTAGTTGCCATATATATTCATAAGAAACTAGGTTCTGCAAGCAAAACTATTTCATATAGCAATGACACATGATCTCAGTTATAAATACTTCCTCCAATGGTACAGGTTGCATCCACTTCATGCATATGTGATTCTTGTCAACTTAATCTTCAAAATCATCCATAGAAGATCTATCCTAAATAGATCTGGAGGCACAAAATCATCCATAGAAGACCTATCCTAAATATATCTGGAGGTCATCCCTTAGATTTTCTACTTTTTTTTTAAATACCAGTGAAGCACTTGGGCTATTGGTCATTTCTTACTCTTCTTTTCCTATTATGTAGAGGTGTGCTGAAGTTAGTTTAAACTGGCTCAGAAGAGATTACTGTAAAATTTTCATTGTGACCATTTACACACCAGAAATCAGTAAACACTACAAATGGGGGGCATGATTTGTTGTTTTGTTGATTGTCTAGATTTAAGAAAGTAATAGAGAAAATGCTACTGTACATTAAACTTAAGTGTGTGATGCATGTATTTTTCCCCCTTAGAGCTGGTTGTTAAACATTTACCTGCATACCTCTGCTCTGATATCACTTCTTACATATCACTATTGAAAAATCCTTATGGCCTACTTACCATCCCCATGCTTCTCTCCATTGCCCTTAAGGGTAATATGAATTTTAGTCTTCAGAGGATATGCTGTCCTATGATTTGTAGCCATGTAGAATTTTAGGATCATAAATTTAGACTGGAAATTTAGACCTTAGAAAATATCTATCCTAACCTCTTTATTTTACAGCTGAAAAAATTGAGACCCCAGAGAGTTTAAATGACTTCTCCAAAGTCCTGCAGACTTTCTTCTTTAAGCAGAAGATGAAGCATTTAAACCAACATTTTCTGACTTTCAGTTCTAGTACTCTTTCCACTGAACCCCTCTGATGATAAAAGGATGAGTTTTTGTTTCTGGGAGCACAATAGGGTTATTAAAAGCACTGGTTGGTTTTTGAAATGCAATCTAGCTTGCTCTCTTGTTCCTATTCAATTCTGGGCCCAGTTAATTGTCCATCTTCAATCTGTCCAAGATATATTCATATTGGCTAACTCAAAGGGCTGTACATCTAACTGCATATGTTATACAGGTAGATATACAAGCATTTTTCATATATTTGCTTCATTTATAGATTCATTGAAGCAGCTCTGTAGAATAATGGATATTGATGTAATAATCAGCTTTTGGCTATTAGCAAACAGCATTAGATAGAAAATTTCCTCAACCATATATAGGGAATCCCACCCCCCTCCCCATTTGGACACAGTGTAGGACATTGCCCATTACTGGTGTGAGCACAGATTTTTGACTTTCCATCACATTTACCTTGATGGTGGCTTGTTCAGAATGTATGTTTTATGATAGGCTCAATTATGACAGGCCATGCAATGAATATGAAGGGTACCATAGAGAGTCAGGACCAGAAAATCATTCATTCTGCTCAGAGGTTGCCTTGATTTGAAGGAAAATATCTTCATGATGATTTCTAAATGAAGTACATGAAGGGTGTCATCTGTGAATAACAAGGCAGGTTTTACTGGACTGTGGAATATAGAAATTGAAATAATGTAGAATGAGGTTAGATAAGTAGCGGTCTAGTTGTGATGACCTTTAAATGACAAATAGAGGCTTTTATATTTGATCCTACAGGTAATAAGGAGCCAGTGGGGTTTATTGAATATGGGATGAGATAATCAGACCTAGGCTTAAGCTCTGTGTGGATTGGAGTGTGTGAATTGGAGTAGGGACAGATTTGAGACAGGAAGATTACTTAGATGACCCTTACAATAGCCCAGGTGAAAAGTGATAAAGTTCTAAACTCAGCTAGTAGTTGTATGAATACTGAAAATGGGTCAGCTATCAGAGGTGTTTTGGAAGTAGAATCAACAAGATTAGGCAATTGATTGGATATGCTAGGTGAAGGTGAATAAGTATACAAGGATTAACTGGAGGCTGTGAAACTGGGGAACTGAAAGCATGGTGGTTTTGGCAACAGAAATAGAAAGTTAGGAAGAGGTAGGGGGATTTGTTAATTGAATTCCATTTAATTCTAATATTCTGATTCAATTCAATAAATATTTATTAAGTGTTTAATAAATACAAGGAACTTTGTTAGGTACTATGGATATTGAAAAATGAAGAGTAACACAGCCCCTGCACTCAAGTAGCTTATAGTATAGTAGGAAATATGTGTGTATGTATATGTGTATTTATGTATGTATACATATTTCTGTAATATTTATTAGAATATGTTTAAGTAGACAAGAGATACCAGTATGAAATGAAAGATAAAAGAAGGGCATTGCGGAGGCATGGAACATAGGTTCACAGGATTTATAGATAAAAGGAATATTTGTAGTTATCTAATCAATTCTCAAATTAAGCACAGAGATGGTAATTGAATTCTCAAGTCAAATAAATGGGTAGCAGGCAGTAGAACTAACATTTGAATCTTGAGTCTCAGATTCCAAAATCATGGTATCTAATGTAAGATCAATGAAAACCTTCGAGGAGAAGCTGGCACTTAAAGGAAGACATTCTGTGATATCTCTTGTATCTATACAATTATTTCCACTGCCAGAATGTCATTTTAGGATTTTATCCCTTCTGTCTATGTTTTTACTTTTTTTTTTTAACAGTTTAGCTTGTCCCAAGGACTTTTAAAGATAAACTTAGAAGTTAAACATGTTAAAGATCTAACATCATTTCTATATTTTTTTTAAATCAATGATACTGGTGCTACCACATTTTGACTCTAATATCACAGTCCATTTGTGGATTTAACAAAGTGACTATGACTCTGGTGAAAATGAAGTTAAGAACAGTGGAAATTCCTGCTGGAGGAAATGGGTTTGGGAATATTGATGAACTAATACTCAAGACAGCTGAAAGGAGGAAATGCTGAATGACTGGAAAAAATAGTATGCATGATATTATTACCAAAGCATAAGGTTGTCAAAAAGATATCAGTTACTGAACCATCTGCATATTTTCTCACATATAAAATCTTCATGTGAATAATATGTACACATTGAAAGTATTCTTGATGAAAAATATAAGCAGGGAACAGTAAGCTTTCACTAATTATAGCTACACATAAATTCATTGTAATACAATAAATAGAAAGGCATTGAAAAATACAGAATTTCATCATGTTTATTGTATATACAATAGAAAGAAAGAAAGAAAGAAAGAAAGAAAGAAAGAAAGAAAGAAAGAAAGTAAGAAAGAAAGAAAGCACTTCAGTAGAGCAAAATGAAGCTTTGTCTCCAATGAAGCATCTGCTATGATCACATAAGATTTTTTTTGATAGATGCAGCAATAAAGACAATTTCATTCAACAATCTTCTATTTATTAATGTCAAGCAAGGCCTAAAATAGGAAGACAGTAATACACAATGATGTTCAGTGTACAAATACAGAACTGAAAACTGTCCAGAAAAAGACTAAAATGAGAAAAAGAGAGGTGTGGACTAACACAAATAAGACTTTTCAAGTTTCAAGTACCAATGGGATGAATAAGACCAAGGACTATATGCTTGTCAAAAGTATAACTCAAGGGGCAGCTAGATGGGGCAATGAATAGGCACTGGCCCTGCATTCAGGAGAACTTAAGTTCAAATTCAGTCTCAGACCAGACACTTGACACTTACTAGTTGTGTGACCCTGGGCAAGTCACTTAACCCCAATTGCCTTGCCAAAAAAAAAAAAAAAAAGAAGAAAAAGAAAAAAAGGTATAACTCATTTCATATGTGATATCCGTGGAGTCTCTAAATAAAAAAGGAATACCCTCTAGACATCGAAGTTTGACAGATGATTCTATTCGCTGATGATATTGTACTTTTCCCAACAAGCTTTGGAACACATCAGAACATCCAAAATGCATTTCTTTAGCACTAAAATGTGCTGTAGTATAGGATGGAACCCATAGAGGAAGAACTGAATGCATTAAGAATGTATAGAAAATAACATATCCATTGAACTAGTCCATCAGTACATATCTTGGATAGACATCAGATGGACAATTTAACTTCCAAAATTGAGAGCTGGGTGGATTGTATTCGGGAAATTGTGCTGGATTGTCTTTAATTGCAAGATTCTTCTTGAAGCATCTCAAGGGAAGAAAAAATATCCCTTAATAGTCTTTCATTGATGTTACATTGTTGCAAATCAAAATCCTCAAAAGAATCAAAAATTACAAGTGACCACAAGGGAACTGTAGAGACGTATGGTCAGTGGAAATAGACTGCAATGTGTGCAAGAATTATTGTATCATCCAAAGCATATGTAATCATAAAAGCAGATAGATAGTTTATATCCATATAAGGTTAAAAGATGTAGAAAAAGGACTTCATCATATTGGATGGATTCCTTATGGATGAGTTATGGGAAGAACCAAACAATAGTTGCCCAACATGAGGTATGAATGGTTCCAAACCACACATTTTAGGAATCTTTCCTTTTTAATGAGCTTACGTCTCATCCCTCAACTGTAGTAATAGATTCAAATCTGTTTGTTTGTTTGTTTGTTTGTTTTCTCTTTTCAGTATATTTCAACCCTCGCATTGTTATATTAACTTTTCTAAGGTAAACTGTTACACATTAGTACAGATGTGATCACTGGTAATCAATCCTTCTGGGAGTTAATATAAGTATAATTACATTGAAAATAAAAGTGCTTCTAATCATGTAAGAGGTATATTGTTGTTCTTGTTATTTTTCCTGAGAAATGGTGAAAGCCAGTGTGTCTAAATGGAAAATGTTTTGAAATTGGAATCAGAAGCCATGGGAATAATTCCTAGGATGGCTATATGACGTTAGGCAGGTCACTTCACTTCCAGGCTTCATTTTTCTCCTCCCTATATTTCATGTGATTGAATAGGTCTATTATCTGAGAGCCATTACTTTCTGTGCTATTGTTTTGCTTTGTAATGGACATTATGTTAGTAGGCAGTTCCTTTCCATTACTAAGATATCATTTAATGAGGTTTTAATGAAAGTATGGAAAATCTCTGTGGCACTTCATAGGAAAATGTTTCTGATTGTGGGTAGAGTTAAAGAATATAATATAGAACTACAACAATTATCTTAAGAATGTGAAGGTATGTATTTCTTCTGAAGCAAAAGAGAGTTTGTTTAAGCCTGAATTATACTTAAGATCATAAGAAATTCTGCTGGTGTTTCAAATCTGAAAAATCCAATTTTTTTGCTCTATATCTCCTTTTGATCATTTTAGTCATTCCCTGAATTTTTTTTAGCTTTTTTTTTTGTATTTGTCTTGAGGTGCACTTAGCATCACTTCCAGATTGAATATTCCAATTCATAATTTATACATTGTTTAAATTATGTCCTTTGATTTGTTTCTAATATATTTCCTGTTCATTTGTTGTTAGAGGTATTGTTGGTCTTTTAGACCCCAGCAATGCTTGAGGCTTGTCATCAGACATGTATTTTCTTCTTGGATTTGGACAAATAGTCCAGAGCCTTTTTTTAATTAATATTAATTTGGATAATGTCTTTTCCCCCCTTTCTGGCATTACCTTCCACTCACATTGAAATGCATCTGCCTCTTCTGTCCTCATTCACCTCTTCCATCTCTCCTCCTCCTTCTACCTGCCCATATCTGTATGAGATCTACCTATGGATTGCTTAATTCTGCATTTCAATTTGCCTGTCTATTTGAAGCCAAAAAATCTAGCATGGAGAAATTAGCCAGGGCCATTTATTGGTTACTATTTTGTCTCTGAGTCATCTGAATGAGCAAGTGGACAATAGTGAATATGCAATGACCAATTCTGTCATGGTATATAAAATAAGTAGTTTTTTGTATTATTTAAGTTTCCTTAGACTAACAATTTCATTTCCAGCCTCTGGAAACATGCCATCATTTCTGCTTTCTTCTTTTTTTTCTTTTTAACCACAATAAAGGAGGTGAAAATGAAGAACTCAGCAGCACATAAATTATACAAGAGGCCTCATTTGCATCCAGGTAATGAATGATATGCACAACTAGGTGATGGATATTGTGACTTGAAAGGCAGCAACTCACAACAGATTCAAATGGAATGGGCTGACAAACAAACCTTAAAACTATGCCTGAAGAGTACAGGTAATTTCACTGCATGTAATTTGGATTTGCATATAATCCTTGCTTACAAGAAACAAGACAATGACTGAACAATGCCATGATGATTTGGTATTTTGAAAATGTTACAACAGTAATATCTGCATATGTGTGAAGTGCATGCAAATAGACCTGCTGTACTTTATATGGTTTTATAGTTTTATCCTGTCAAACAATGTTGATGTACTTCTACATAAAATATGTCAAAATCTGGGAGTATATATAATCAAATCATTCTAGGCAACATCAGCACCAATCTTGTTTGTATACCATTTTGTCTAAGGAGGCTCAATTGCATTTGACTGAGGGAAATCATGAATAAATGGAGGATCATTTCATGATTGCAAATAAAGTGTTTGTAAATAGAAGTGATGTCTGACATGGTACATGACTCTTTGATGATGCTGTTATACCTATGTAAAACTCAGCTGATCTGCTGTTTTATCTTCTATTTTCTCTCAACTGTCTCATCTCTTGGTGCCTTAGAACTTTAATGAGGAAATAAATTTGCAAAGTAAAGCATACTAAAAGCCTGAGAAATTATATTTGGCAAGTTTTTTCTGATTCTGTGCAATGCTAATAACCCTACATCAGAAACAATGAACATCAAGATAAGACACGTTACAGGTATTCATGTGTAGATTGCAAAGGAAGAACACTGCAATTATGTGTTTATTATTAAAATAGCCACGCAGAAGTGGGGAAAATAGCCTGTCTCTGAATTCTTTACCATAGATTGCCATAACCTGTACAAAGTTGTAAGCTATTTAAGGCAATCAATTGATTTATTATTTTAGATAATGAATCTCTACTTTCTTGAGCCCAGGATCAAAGGTTATATTCTTGTGCTTTAGACAGAATCTAGTACAGAGGTGGACAATAGTTATGTTGGGTATAAATATTTACTGATTTATGGAATTATTGTAAAATATCTTCTATTAAATAAGAGCATTTAACATATTAAGTAAAATATAGAACTTATATTAATAGTTTATATTTCTGTAGAAAAAAAAAAGGCTTGATATACTGGAAAGAGAACTGTTCTTGGAGTAAGTTAGTCCCATATCTGAAACATACTGGATGTATGACCTTGAACAAGTCACTTAACTTCTCAGTGTCCCAGGTAACCATTTAAATTGTAAAGCAGATGTCTATTGGCACTTATAGAAGTACTTTGCTTATTAGAAGTTTTCTATAATGATGTTATAGATCCAGTTTAAATTATGCTCGTGAGCACTACCACCCCCCCCATCAAGACACAATGCAAATAAACATTTTTGCAGCAGAGAAAACAGAGGTTAAGTGTTTTGCCTATGATCACGTAGTTTCTAAGTAGTAAAGCCAGAATTCAGACCCAACCAAATCTCATGAATCTAATTAGCCTTTCTGCTATTAGTCTATTTCTGCTATATCATACTATTTCCAGAGTTAATTAAGTGTATAGTAGGAGAGCATCAAACTTCACTAGATGAGCTCAAGCAATCTGACCTAGACAAACTGCATCCTAATAGAGTGGAAAAACAGGGAACTGTGTTTGTTGAGGCTAAGGATATTATCAAACTTCTAGGGAATGGGAGAGGTGGGACTGGAGAAGAGCAAATGCCCTGATCCTCCAAAATTCCACATGTAGTGCCTACAAAACTATAGGTCAATGAACTTGACTCTGTTTCCTATGATAATTTTAAAACATTTGTTGACATCTAGAAAAGAGGGCCATGTTTTAAGACTAAGATGCTGACTAAGAGTCAGCATCAAGAATAAGACAGAAGATCATTTTCTCTTTAAATAGAATGTTGTAAATATATATTTACCTAGATTGCACCAACACATTTTATAGTCTTTTATGTTCACCTCATGAATAAGGTAAAGATATGGGCTAGGCAATAATTGGTAGATTCAGAAATGGTTGGATGGCACCAAGCCGTTGCTTGGTGACATTTTCTTCATTTTCCTGTATTTTCTTGACTGTGTTCATAGCAGAGATCAGTGTGCAAAAATTCTATCAATGCCTATTTTCCATTTGACTCTGCTAGCAGTGACCTGGTTTCATTACACAATAGATCATCAGTCTTGATGGTAGGGTTGCAAGTAGTTTTCTTTGATGACAATACAGTTCCTAGTTTCTCAACAGAAGAGGACTTACCACATTGCCCTATGCTTAAATACTAGTTGTCTTTCAGCTTTTAGGAGTGAGGAGGGCCAATGGACAGGCTGTGAAGAGGAGAGCTTATTTACAGCAAAGAAACTTATTTTTTCTTGCTGTTGTAGGGAGTCAGAAAGGCAAATATTCTGTAATATTTTATTCCCTTAAATATTTTTGTTACTTTCCATTGAATATATAGATACAGAAATGCTGTGTTAACAGGAAAAAAAAACCTCACTATTGGCTCATAGAAAGAGTGATTAATTCTTTAAATCCCTGTGATATGACACAATAACCTTTCATATATAGCTCAAATAGCAATGGTCTTTCTGACTGCCACATCATCTTGTTAGTTGCCTTTTTTTTTCTTTTCTCTCTTCATGGTCACTCAAAGAATTTCAGTATGACCAGTTTCTTTTCTGATCACACAACTGAGGTTCATTTTATCATTCTCCATAAGCAATAGTTCATGTCTGAATCAATCATCTCTTTTAGTGAGGTTTCTGCCAGTATGTCCAGTCACTCTGGAGATAGCTGTACCACTCATTCCTTAAGGTATTGCAATAGGTTCAAATTTATATTGCTGAAAAACAGCTTCGACATTCTGCTTTTTCCAGTGATGTATATATCTATAATGAAAACGTTAAATTAGACATAACCTGACCTCAACGTTTTCAGCATCTCACTACACACTTCCAGAAATTCAATCTTTTTATTGTTTCTGGTCTTTACTGATAGTTCTGCATAGGCACAATTATAGAACATATGCCACAGCTTGAAACAATCACAGCAACAAAAACAGTTTAAAAATTAAAGTTTTTAAATTAGATTTAAGCTGACCAGATACCAAAGAAGCAAGTGTATAAGGTTTTGCTGATCTTTCTGACTAATAGATCATCCCCCCTCCCCCCATCACCAAAAAAGTGTGGCAAACAAACTACAGACATACAGACAGGCTTTTGTTTGTTTGTGTAACAGTGAGTCCCCTCCACCCTTCCCACCCCACCATTGCCTGAAGGACAAGGGAGAAAAAAATACCTCTTTTCCAGAGTTCTTCATTAACCTTAAGGAAGCTTGGGTATGTCTAGTTTCTATGTTAAGTTACCACCAATGGTAGCTTCAAATTTTCTGGGTCCAATGTACCCTAGTCCATTTAATCATTAAAATGTCAAAATAGTTTTTACAAAGAGATATTTATGTCAGAGGTATAATAAGAACAAATATTCAACCATTGCCCCCCTTTCTAACAAGTGGAGAGTATAATCCTTCCTTTTTTCACCTCAGTCTCTGGAGAGAATATTAAGTTTATGGTTTAGCTCAAGTCTAGGGACTTCACTATTTGGGCCTAAAAATGAAAAGGACAAATGGGATGACAAAAAGCTCAAGTCCAATTCTAAGGGCCACAAGGCCAAAGTGAGAGAGATAGTCCTTTTCTTCACCCAGCTGAGTTCATGGTACCCCTCCTGTGGGTAAATAGGATCTTTGCCACCCTGGGATGCCAAATTTTCTCCTGATAGAAATACAATAGTGATGATAAAACTGTCAAACCTGTCAAACTGTGGAATAAGCCCAGCAGAGAATGTGTGCATTGGTGGATTGAATGGCCTGAGTGCCTCATTTTATTCTATAATTGAACCTGAACTAACATGATACTGACTTGAGTCTGGCTCATCACTGAAAGATAGCTTTGTCTCCTTTTTGTCTATCATTATGCCTTTAATTTCTTTCTCATTGCTAATATTTTTACCTTCTATTGCTAACATTTCTGGATAGAAGGGTAATCCTTGATTTACTCTTATTTGTTTTTTAATTGAGAAAACTTATAGTGTATCACTATTATATATGGTGTTTGTTTCTGAGTTTAACTATGTATGTAGATGAATAAATACACACATATGTGCAATCTTCTTTCCCTATACTTTGAGGAGTTTGGTATTTTTTTTTAGCAAAATGAATGTATACATTGTCAATAGTTCTTTCTTCATCTTCTAAAATAATTATATAATCTCAGAAATTTTGTACATTTTTGTTGTTGTTGTTGTTTCCCAATGTTAAATGATCTTTGCATCCAGACAAGAACATTTACACATTTACAGCTAACTTCTTGTGTAGTCCTGGACTAGATAGAGAAACTTACTGGTATTTTCTCTTTAGTTTTACTAAATGTTTGATTCATTTGATCCTTTTCTTTCCTCCATTTTTGCTGGGGTATTTCTCAGGGGAGCTGAATTTGTTTGGAACTTGTCATGTCATATTTACTAGAAGTCTGTTTCATAATATGAATTTAAATTGTAGAACAGACATGGATTCACTCTATCAAGAAAAAAACAAAAAAGGTCAAAATGGGAAGAAAAAATGATAGGTCAAGGGCAGTATTGAGTTAAGTTCAAATGTTGTTGGCTTGATGATGATAATGACAAACTAATGAATGAAAAAATATTAAGTAATAATTCCTATCAGTAAGCACTGCATTAAGCACTGAGGATATAAATAAGAAAGCAAGAGTCCCTGCCCTCAGCAATTCCAAGGCTAGCTCTTTTATCAATTCTGCCATGGTTCTTTACAGACTTTGATGTATTAAACCTAATTTTGGTAAGTTATATACCTAGCAATTTTCAGATGTATATTAATGGAGTAATAATTTTAACAGGGTTTTACTTTTATTATTTGCTTTTAGCTCATATCCCTAGTTTTTACCTCTTTACTTGTGCTCCCATCCCTAACCTTCCAAATGAAGATTCTGGTGAACCTGCCATCATCTCACAATACTTTACTGAAAAATGAGAGTCCTTGGGAATCCAGATCCTCCTTTAGAAAAAGAGAATTAAGTATCAAGATGTGAACCATTTATCTATTTGTAAATGGAGACATCTGATTTTGGTTGCATTTTAGCCCAAAGGAATAATTCAGATAAGTGTCTTTAAATTGACTGTCATATGTTATGATTAATAATGATGAAGCTTTTTTTTCCCCTGCTGAGGAAGCCACTAGAGATATTTTTTCTAAAGGTCTTTGCTATAGTTTTTTTTTTCCCCTTCCTTAACATTTAAAAATATTCCTATCTTAGCAGAAAGAGAAGAATTCAAACTTGATAATCATATAAATTAGAACTATTTCTCTTCTACATACTATACCTCAGCTAGATCAGGTCCTTGAATCATCTACAAATAAGAAAGCAGTAGAATATAACAGGGAAAATTAAGATAATTCCTTTGTCAATAATCACTGATACCAGAAGAGATGAAAGTTAAACAAAATAGAAAACTATCGCTTTAGGCAAGATTTTATGCTTGCTTCTTTCTGTTCAGTTCAGTGAACTGACTTGTTAAATTTTCAGCTAAGCTGTGCAATGAATAAAAATCTTAGATTTTTTTGATGATCATCTAAAGAAGTTTATTTTGATACTAGAAAGTTTTAAAGTAGGAATAATATATTTTGAAGAGGAAGGATTCATAAATTTTACATTAATTCAAGTATAAATTTATTGGAATATTTGACATTAATTTTTTAAAGTAATATAATTATGTTCTTTAACTTGGCTAATTTCAATTTGATTGTCTTTAGGGACATTCCAACTGCTCTACCCCATCTACCAGCCACATCTGTTTATCAAAATTGGCATTATTAAAATATGATTTGGTTTAATCTTTAACAGCATGTGTGTCCCAAGAGGATTGAATCTCAAGTTAGATCCTGCAATGAATTGTCATATTGGAGCTGTAGAAGCTATGTATAAGATCAAAGATTGACTAAGGAAAAAAAAATGAAATTCAACAGAACTGAAAATCATTGGTGGATTTTTACAGCTTTATTAAACTATTTAAAACATTTTTGTTATTTGTAGCATGTTCTTCAGAATTTCTTCAATGTTGCATTTTTGGTTGATTAATACAATTGACTATATATGTAAATGTAGGAATTTTACATATATATTATACACACACAAATGCACTTCTAATACTTCCACTTCTGTACAATTTATTCAATCCATTTCAATCTGCAAAAAAAAATTATAAGAACTAGGAACAATGGTTGTAAAGTATGAGAAAGAAAATTCAGACTTGACATTAGAGGAAAAGAAAAACAACTTTCCTAGCAATCTGAGCTATTTAAAAATGGAATAGACTGCTTAAGGAATTAGTGGTTTCTTCCTCACATGACATCTTCAAGTAAAGGCTGAATGAGTGATTGTTGGGGATTTTTCTTGTTTTTTTTTTTTTGTTTTTTTATTTAAGCAGAATTAGATAGGCACTGTGTTCCCACTCTAAGTCTAAAATTCTGTGCACTATGTACAAGATTCTGTGCCTCAAAAATAAAATAAAAATAATTTTTGCATTCAAAAATGTTAGGGTCTAATAAGGAATGTAATATATAATAGAAAAGTGAAGCATGGGCTATTTAGAATATACACAGATATTCCCTGACTGTTTCCAGAACTGTGACAGCATTTTAGCATGTCAGAGTTGACCAGTTCCCTGGATATTCCTGGACAATTATTGATCCACCTTTGAAAGGACTTTCATTTTCACTCTTCCTCCTCCTGTGACAGTTGCGGTGTAGTGCTGCATTGGTTAAAAGGAGAGACAGCTTCTGCCTCCCACCCCAACCCCACACACATACCCTTACTCTCTTCCTTAAACACTCCTGATAGCACAAAATACTTCCATTGTGGGATAGGGGAGGAGCTACCCCTTCCATATCCTGGTTTCATAGTGATCACTTGCACTTCACAACTTGAGTAAAGATACTGTACTAAGTGAGCCTGAGCCTCAGACTCTGGTGACATTTCCCATTTACTTTTTTTCCCTTTTTGGTCAGATGACTGAGCATCAGCCTGAAGATGGACATGTTCGAAGTTGAATGTGATCTTGTGGATATGTGAAGTTCAAAGGTCTATCTGGTCCAGTTGACTGGAAGCAACATTAGTGTTCTCCCAGCCCCAATGGAGAAGATGACCATTGATAGGAGAATGAGCAGGAGCGTTTGGACAGTGTTACAGTTGAAGTACATGCATATTGGACAGTTACTATCTGGCAAGCCTCATGAAAATACAAAGTAGTTTTTATACTTTGTATTTTCATGAGGCTTGCAAATAGTAACAGGACTTATAATTAAAGTTAATGAATTATATTTTATATTGCTCTTCCTATGTATTTTAAGTCATTTATGTTTTAATATCAGTTTTGTCTGTAGGAAATAAATAGCTATACTATATCTGATCCATGTTGTCCATTAAGTAACTTTCTACTCTTCTCCCCCCCTCACCCAATTGGGAAGGCCCTAAACCTGAGTCAGAAATCTAAATTTGAAATAACTTGTCCTTGACTGGGATCAGGGTGGGCCTTTATTGAGTTTAAGAGTGTGAGAAAAGGGAGACTAAATTCTTTCTTTAGAAACTTTGTTCCTCCAGGACAAATCTATTCCAAACCATGTGATTGGGTGCAGAGCAAAGGACCCCTCAAGGGGAGGGAGTCGGATATTATCCTGACTCCCTTTGTCCAAGTAATGATTCCTAAGTGCTAGATAATTGTATACAGTATAATTTGGAATAGAGATAAAGCATTAACAGCTAGGGGGAAGCAAGAAAATTTTCTCTAAGAAATGGGTTCCAGACTTTTTTTGTGTGTATCTTGGACCCCTTTGTCAGTGTGGTGAAGCCTCTCAACCTTTTTTTGAAAAACATGTTTAATAACTGGAGGAATTTCAAAATTTTATTAAGAGGTTAATAAAAAATAAAGATGTATTTTTTTTTCTTTTAAGTTCATGGAACCCCTGAAATTTATGTACAGAAACATAGGGGATGTATGAATCCCAAATTGAAAATCTTTGCTCTAAGAAGTGGCACTTAAGCTGATCTTTGAAAGAAAATGTGGTGGGAGGGCAAATGGGAGATACTTGAACCTCACTCAATCTAAATTAGTTCTAAGAGGGAATACACACACACACACACACACACACACACACACACACACATACACACACCTAAGAATAAAAATCCATCTTATCCAACAGAGAAGTAAGAGGAGAAAGGGATAAGAGAAAGAGGTGGTGGTGATAAATGGGAGGATAATAAAATAAAGCAGTGTTCAGAAGCAAAACAGACTTTAAAGGAAGGATAGGATAAAAAGAGAGGATAAACAGAAGAAGAGAGGATGGAGGAAAATGCACAGTTAGTAATCATAACTGTGAATGTGAATAAGATGAACTCATCTGTAAAACAGCACTAGATAGAAGAACAATTTAGAAACCATACTCAACAACATGTTATTTACAAGAAACATACAAGAAACAGAGAGACATACAGATAGTTAAAATAAAGGGCTGGAGCTGAATCTATTATGCTTTAGCTGACCAAAAAAATAGGAACAGTAATCATGATTTCAGACAAAGCAAAAGCAAAAATAGACCCAATTAAAAAGAATAAGCAGGGATAATACATATTGCTAAAAGGAATCATAGACAATGCAGTATTATCAGTACTATACATTTATACACTGAAGGGAAAAGCAATCAAATTCTTAAAGGAAAAGTTAAATGAATTACAGTAGGAAATAGATAGTAATATTATACTAGTAAAGGGCATTAATTTATCCTTCTCAGGATTAGATAAACCTAAAGAGAAATAAATCAGAAAGAAGTTAAGGAGATTAATATAATTTTAGAAAAGTTAGATATAATAGACCTGGAAAAAACTGAATGAGAATAGAAAAGACTATGCCATTTTCTCAGCTATATATGACACCTTCACAAAAATTGGCCATGTAATAGGGCATAAAATCCTCACAACCAAATGCAGAAAAGCAGAAATATCAAATTCACCCATTTCAGACCATGATGCAATAAAAATTATACCCAATAAAGGATTGTAGAAGCATAGATTAAAAATTAATTGGAAACTAAATAATCTAATACTAAAGAATGAATGGGTCAAAGAACAAATCATAGAAACAATCAATAATGTCATTAAAGAAAATGACAATAATGAGACAACATACCAAAATTTGGGGTTGCACCCAAAGAAGCACTTAGGAGGAAAATTTATTTCTTTAAATGTGTACAACAATACCAAAAAGAGAAATAATAGATCAATAGATTGAGCATGCAACTAAAAAAAAAAAACTAAAGAAAAAAAATCCCCAATTAAACAAGAAAATGGAAATCCTAAAAAATCAAGAGAAATTAATAAAATTGAAAGTAAAAAAAACATTAAAATAAAAAAATAAAACTAGGAGTCATATTTGTGGGCAAAAAACCCCAATATAATAGATAAACCACTGGTTAATTTGATTTTTAAAAAAAGAAAACCAAATTAACAGAATCAAAAATGAAAAGGGAGAAGTGACCACCAATGAAGATGAAATTAAAGCAATTCTTAGGATTTATTTTGCCTAATTATAGGCCATCAAAACTGATAGAAAAAAAACCCTGAAAATTTTATTGTTAGCACTGACTAGGATCTGAATAAGAATTTGAGCAAGGTTGATGAATAAATGAGAATAGGGTTTGATAAAAGTGTTAATTGGGAGATATTTTGGTAAGAAGGGATTAGCAAATGAGATATGAGCCTCATTTAGTATTTACTCTCCCTTTCTCATTTCTATTTCCTTCTTTGTCCCTTTACACAAACTGCTCTCTCCTTCTACTCCTACATACCTAGAATGCATTCTCTTAACCTACACCTATTAAAATCGATAGCATATCTTTTTTCTTTTAATCCTTTGGAATTATCTTGGATCATTATCTTGAAAATAGTAGCTTAGGCCTTCACAGTTGATCACTGTGTACAATGTTCTTCTGGTTCTGGGTCCATTTTATTTCCCATGATCCTCTCTATCTCTTTTTTGGTCATAAACTATTCTTTTACCATAGATCTGACAGGTATATGTTTCCACACTCCCTTAATTTATTTATATCACATTTCATGTCTAAATCATTTACCCATTTTTGACCTTATCTTGGTCCAAAAATTGGGTTGTAACTTTTCATCCATCACATAAACATTGCATGGTATAATTCTGTTCATCACTCCGCTTAAAAAGGTAAACAGAGCAGCAATGTATTCAGCAGTGGCATATGGATAGGCATTTATCTCTCATGCTTTGTGAGCCGTGGGCCTAGAATTCTCAATGCACACTCATTGTTAGTATGTTCCCAAAAGTCAACTTGATGGTTTGTTTAGAACACCACAGTACTAAAGGTATTGTCGCTCAACCCAATGAACAGCCATAGGCACAAGGGGAGTAGGTGGGCAGGTGAAGCTGCCATAAGCAAATCAAGTGGTATGGTAAGACCTTCATCTTCCTGTGCTAGATAAACCTTACAATTCATCTGCCAGCAATACATTAACATGCGAAGCATTTCTTTCTGATTATGAGTAAATATAAAAAGTATTCTGTAATAGTGATTGTGTGCTGTACAGCATGGAAACAGAGCTGTGGAAAGAGAGTTTCCAGTGAATGAAAAGTTGGTGCAAGACTGGCAGAAACTAAAAGACAAGTAAACTGGCACATAAGCTTCACGTAATAGTCGCACCTCACTTTTTTCCAAAAATTTGCATACATCTGTGACGATTATATGGTGAAATATGGTATAGGTATAACTTTGAAGTAGAGAAACTTATGATTGAAAAAAATAAGATTAGTTGCCAAGATATTTGGATTATTATCTTACCTCCTATCCTTAATAATCTTACTTCTGGACTAGTAATTGTTAAAAGTGGCTCTACTTTAATATCTTCTATTAATTGAAAAAGAACAAAAAAAATATATCCTTCCTGCTGGTATAATGGCTTTAGAAATCATCTGGTACAATGGTTCTTAAGCTTTTTGTGTGTGAATGTATGTCATGGACTCCTTTGACAATATGGGGAAGCCTATGGACTTCTCAGAATAATGTTTGTAGATGTACAAAACACAAAAATTGCAAAAGAAAGCAATTATATTGAAATATTTGTTAATCTATATATTTTTAAAACCTACCCCAGTTTAAGAACCCCTGATCTAGTCCAATCATTTTGCCTCTACAGTATCCACAATTTTAAACTGTTCTAATTGTTATATTATATATCTCTTTCATATTGTTTATCTCTAATACCTGGGAGATATTTCATATACTCTTTTCCATAGTGGATAGACTTCAGCCTCTTTCTTTCTCAGAATATGATAGCAATCTCCTAATTGGTTTCCCCTCTTGAAGTCTTACCTTCCTGTAGTCTATTTTCTACACAGCATCTAAAGTGATTTGCCCAAAGTACAGAGCCAACCATCACACTCTCATACTTGTTCAAACTTGACAGGGAACCTATTACCTTTAGAATCAAATATAAATTCCTCTAATTGGTTTTTAAAGGTTTTAACAATGTGTTTCCAATATACCTTTCTAGGCTTCTCATGCTCAGCAATATAGCCAAGCCTGGCTTTCTTGCATTTCCTCACACATGCACTAAATCTCTCTGCCATGCCATTTTATTTTTTTAATATTTAATATATTTTATTTTACTCCAATTGCATGTTAAAATAATTTTTAACATTTTTTTTAAGTTGTGAGTTTGAATTCTATCCCTCCCTCCAGTCCCCCTTCCTGAGATGGTGAGCAAATAGATATAGGTTATGCATGTGCAATCATACCATGACATTTTATAGGCAATCTCCTGTGCTTAGAATTCTTCTCTTTTCCATTTAGAATCCCTTGTTTCCTCTGAAATTCTAAAGTTATCTTTTAATTGAAGCCTTTTTGATTCCCTAAATGATAGTGTCCTCCCTCAAAAAATATTTACATATGGATATATTATATGTCTCCTCCTCTCCTTCCCCCTTCCCCCATGTAAGCTCTGGAGAGTGTGTGAGGATTATTTCATTATTGTTTTTGTAACATCGCCATCTTATTTAGCTGGCACTTAATAAATGCTTACTGTTGATTGCTTGTTTGATTGATGGAGTCTTGTGAGAACAGATGATATTCCTGCTATTTTAACTTAGAAAATCTGAAAATTGATGCAACTCTTGTTTTCTCATCTCCAGACCAAGACAACTGTTAATTGTATCAGATAAGGATCTAAGAGAACTTTCCCCACTACAACTCTGTCCTACCTTGCCATTTATATCACTTAAAATTCTCCTATTTTCATCTTAATAACTTTCTAATTCACAGATTCACAGAAACTGAGAGTTGGAAAAGACTTCAAAGGCCATAAGCCCAACGCATATCTGAACTGGATTTCTTTTATATCAAATCCCTATTCTACCTAGCAAGTAGTTATCAAGTTTTTGTTGAAGACATCTACTGAGGCAGAACCTGCTAACTCATGAGGCAATTCCATTTGACAACTCTTTATCAAGTCTGTTACTTTCAAAGCACTTGCTAGATTCTGGGGATACAAAGACAAAAATGAAAAAAAAATAAGTTCTTGCCATAAGGAAGCTGCATTTTATTGGGGGGCAGGGTATGAATCCAAAATGTATATAAAATAAATGAATACAAAAAATTTGTAACACTCCCTCCAGCCTATTCTGTCATCTGCACACACACTGACAGGTTGGATAGAGAGAGGGCTAGCTCTTAAAATTATCAAGGGGTCTAGAGTTAGACCTAAGTCTCTAAGTGGTTATACTTTTGTCCCAAAGGAAGCCTGATGTACTTTTCTTTAACAATCAGCCAAGTAGATTTAGTTAATTCTTTAGCAAAAGCATTTATTCAAGTTGCATAGCAAGTATAGTTTTTACAAAGTATTTCCCATAAAATTTGAGGAGCATTCTCCCCTAAATATTCACAAAGTCTATGTAATAAAGAATGGACATAAAGTTAAAGTACATTGGTAGTAAAGCATACATTTAGATAACATACATGGCTGGAAAAAACACATAGTTCTGTGACTCTGAAGTTAGAGAACTTGATTTCAGATATCAGCTCTGAAGCTTACCACCTGTGTAACCTTGGGCAAATCACTTAACCTCCATGGGTTTTGGTTGATTCATTTCAAAAATGAAGGTATTGAAAGAGTTGGCCTCTGAGGTCCCTTTGGGTTCTGCACTATGAATTTCAAGGCCTCTGTGTCCTTTCTTTTTCCAGAGTCCTAATGAATTTTACTCTGAGATATGGTATTTGCAATGGATTTCTCTGTTGGTCTGGATCCTCGCAAGACAAGCATCTTAGCTGGAGAGGTCATTCCACTGCCAGGTTAAACCAGGCAGGCTACCTAGTTATTGAATCAGCCTCCTCACAAGACTTGCCTGCTATTTGTCTGGACCAGCAAATTTGCTAGTCCGCAGGTCACAGATGGTTTTGGCTAGACTTTGTGAAAAATGATTTTTCTTGATAATCTGTGTCTTGGGGACTTAGAGCTCCCAGCCCACCACCCTAAACCCCACCCAGCATTCTTCTCCACAGTTCTTCAAAAGGACATAACTGATAATGAGATTGCATTGAATCTTTTTATCCTGGTTAAACCCAAACCAAACCTGAATGGATTTTATCCTAATATTCAGGCTTGGGTGGAGACAGATTTCATCTGCCTAGATAGCCCAAAGACTGGGAGTGGTATTTCCTCTGTCCAGATGGTGGATGATACCAGCCCCTGTTGACCAAGATTAAGTCTTATACTCAGAGACCTCATTTTAATATAGCCCACCTCCCAGAGTGTTTTGACCAATCAGTGTTGATTGGCACCCCTTAGGAACTCTTACTCTTCCAAGGGCATATAATGCTGTACCTCCAAATCCCAAATTGAGCCAGTTCTGGACTGGCTCCCTGGGGGGGAGGTGGGGACAGTTTTAGACTGAACTCCCATGCAATGCATGTCAAGTCAGTTTGAGAGAAATAAAACCATGGACACACACATCCTAATTTTGTTTGTCTCTTTTTTAGAACAGACTTTATAATTTATTGGGATTCAATAGCTGGAAAGGTCACATGGCTGCTGGACTGCTTCTAGATAAAACCAGGTGGGTTGCTCAGACCCTGGGCATTTGCTGCTACAGGGGGACAGGCAAGCTCCACTACTGCAGGGCAGCTGCTACAAGGTTAGCTGGATAGGTCACTCAGTTGTTAGGCTTTTATCAGGGTGTGACATCTCTTGGGGATGGACAGATCTGCTGGATTTGTTGCAATTGCTTTTCCATGGGCTGCTAAAATCTGTCAAGACCTTTGGCTCCCATCTTGGCTTAGTGGTAATATGCTCTCTTCAACTGGAGTATTATGGTTCTTTTTTAGTTATGATAATAACCCTTAGCAGAAGCCTCTACTCTTTGACTCTCTCATAGCCTTGGTTCGGAGGTTTGTCACCTTCAAGCAGGAGATGGAGAAGTCTAGCCTCTCCTGTTTAGCGATATTTCTTGGTTCTAGGCCAGTTCCCGTAACCTGGGATTCTTCCGTGGCTTATGGTGACCATTCCCAATTCAGGAAGTTGCCCTTCCTAGATTCTTAAGCAGATGAGTGGCTAAAGAGAACTAATAATGCTAATAACAAGAATAAAGCCTTAGAGGCAACTTTATTATTCTCTTTTCTTTTCATATGCAATTGAGCTATATAAGCCTCAGTCTTTTTCTTTGGTGTGGAATGTTTAGTTTATATGGGAAAGCCTGCTTTCCATTTCAATATCTCTGAGGCACCAAGTGTCCAATGAGAATAAGGCAGAAGACTGAATACCATGTGCAGGAAATAGTTATGGTAGAGCTACAATTTTATAGGAATGAATAGTATGTGAAGAGAAGTAATATAAAATTGTAAAGGTAAGTGGCAGCCAATTTACAGAGGACTTTAAATGTAAGGCCTAGGAGTAAGTATTATATCATGGAGGCAACAGGTCAGCTATGGAAGATTTTTTGAGTGTGTGTTTGGGGGGAGGGTGGTGGTGTAGGCTACCATATACTATGGACTGACATAGATTATAAATCATGAACAAACAGTAACTTTGTCAGATGAACTACTTCCTGTCCATATTTCTCCCATCTTGTATTTCAGAACTTAACTTTTGAGCACAGGTGTGGGATATTCCATTTACCCCTACTGAAATTCATTATAACTCTTGACTCTCAACTCATGGATAATAAAGGTACATGCTATTTCTAGAGAATACCATCCAATACCAGTAACCACTTCTAAGCTTCCAAATTGTGTCCCTACCTTCATTACCACCATGCCATCTAAGTTCAACAATATTAACATTAAAGTTATGTTTTCAAGTGCCCTAATGGTGAAATTGGTCCCACATCTTCTCTGCCCTCCCAATTGGTCCCTTGACTTTGTATCCCCTCAAAAAAAAATAGTAATCACATCACCAAGCAACTGGTAACTAGAAAGGGCTAAGTAATTACAATGAAACTCACCATTCAGGACAGGTCCAGATCGAGGATTCTGATTTGACTGTGATAAAGTCCTCAAAGCACCTCCACAGAATAGAAAGAACCTGTAATGTATTAAATACAGTGTAAAAATCAGTCTCAATGAAGATGATCAACTTTACTTAATGGATAACACACCAGTTTTTGGCAAGTGACTTCTGTGTAACTATTAAAGAGATCCTCAGGATAGCCCAGTTTGTGGGATACAAGATCAAAGGTAGATTGGCATTTTGCATCTGTATCTCAACCTAGATTTAACTCCATGGAAAAAAGGTACTACTCACCCCCCTTCCCTTTATAAACTCATCACTTCTAATCTCACTGCCATGATGCTAACTCAAGCCTTGATTAACACCACCTCCTTCAGCTTCCTCTTCCTTCTGATCAGAGGCCTTGAGGGAGGAGTACCAGATTCCTTCTAATTCCTTTATAAAGAGCAGAAATTGGATTGTCAATTCGCTCCACTTTGCATCTGCTACTTTGCCTGGTTTCAACTCCATGGAAAAAGATGGTCCTCACCCCAGGTACTCCCTGGGGTGCCACCTCTCCCCCTTTCCTACCTCCTTTTGTGTTTTCTCCTCCTGTTTACATTATAAACTCCTTCAAGATTGTCTTCATTCTTTTTTATTAATTGTTTCCCCACAACTTAGCACAGTGTCTGGCACATAATAGACACTTAAACATGTATTATATTGGACATACATACTCAATGACAAATGAAAACAGCAATAATGGAGTTGTGGAATGATCAACTAGTTAAGAATCACAAAGAGTACTATTGTAATAAATGAATATTTGACAACAGAAGGAGGCTCTTCACTTTTCAGACCTAAAAATTAAAAAGTGATAGAAGTGACTAAGTACTTTTGGAAATGAATGTACTAGCTTAATTTTACATAGCCCTTTCCCCACCAAAAGAAATTTCAGTTGTGCCATGATACAAAAGAGGGAAGGCCACTGGACAGGCAGAGAGCCTGAAGCACCTTAACAATGGGGCTGAAAATTGATAGAAAATTGGTTGCAAAAGTCAGTATTTTCCCAGGCATAAACAATGCTAATCTTCTAAGACTTAATAATGTTGAGTATGGATATTCTTCTACGCAAACTCCGGATAGTACAGATCAATTAGTGACCTAAAAGCTTGGGGCTGAGGATCAAGAAATTGAAAAAAAGGTCTTAAAAATAGCTTTTGTTCAAGATCTTTGCACAGAGAAAGTCAAATTTTGTGTCTTGGGTAAATGGACTATACATTGCCAATGTTGCATAAAATTTTGTTATACTTTCTCATTCTTGATGTGGCTCACAGTTCTATCTTGTCACGATCTCTTTGGAACTTGACTCTGTTTTCTGTGTTATCTGCAAAAGTGATAAACCTGCCAGCTATGCCTTCATCCAATTACCTGACAAAAAACATAAAGGAACTTGTTGTTTTTCTTCAGTTGTATATTATCCTTCACAAGTCCATTTGGAGTTTTCTTGCAAAGATGCTCATTTTCCAGCTCACTTTACAGATGAGGTAACAGAGGCAAATAGTTGACTTGCCCAGGGTCACACAGCTGGTGTCTGGGGCCAGATTTGACCTCAAGTCTCCCTGACTCCAGACCAGCACCCTATCCACTGCACCACCTAGCTGCCCAAGATAAAGGAAGCAGGAAAGTGCTATTTGGAAAACTATACATAGTCCCAAAAGAAAAATAACAACAACAACATCATCATCATCATCATCATCATCACCACCACCACCACCAACAATGAATAAACATAGCAAGGTCATAAACAGACCACATTATCATTTAGAAGCTTAATTTATTTCAATACTCATATAGATGTTATAATTACAACTTTTAATGTTGACTTTAGGGTAGTTTTAAATTCAGAATATATTTTATACATATGTGCACATATTATATGTGTATGTATAGTATAGCTATATGTAGTAATATATCATTTATTTATATGTATGTGTAAAAGGATTAATATCAGTGTCATTAACAAAGAAATTTTTTTCTTCAATTTACTATTGTAGTTCACTTAAAAGATTTTCAAGTCATACTTTAACAAGGCTTAATCA
Source organism: Vombatus ursinus (assembly GCF_900497805.2). Taxonomy (NCBI): domain Eukaryota; kingdom Metazoa; phylum Chordata; class Mammalia; order Diprotodontia; family Vombatidae; genus Vombatus; species Vombatus ursinus. Next base: position 3,821,495 of record NW_020954570.1, on the reverse strand, counting down.
TAGGTTCTTACTCTTAACTTGTACCAGAACCAAGCCTGGTTGACTAGTACTACAGACCTGCATCTAAATCTAGGAGAAATTTGAACTATGTGCTGTGAAATTTTAATAAGTTCAACTATTATTATTTTAAATTTTGAAATATTTTTTCTTATTGTACCATCAGTTTGTCTCTTTTATTCATTCACAACATTCATTTACTTTACTCTGCAGCTCTCTCTTTTCTTAAAACAGCCTTTGACAAAATGACAACAGTGACTTAAAGCTAAATGATTCTTCAAAGTAGTCTTACATCAATGCCAGCTGTGATTTCATTTCTATTGAATCACTGTAATCAGTGAAAACAATTTATGGAGTTGTTTTGCAAGCCTGATTTAATCTTAAATGTAAAAGAAACAAAGACTTGAAGAAGCCCTATTCAACTATACTTTTATTCTTTTCATTCGTGTAACCAAAGTTAACCTTACAATATAAACGTATGGTCATATCTTTAAAAACTACTGGAAACAAGTGGGGAAATATCTGAATCAATTTGGTGGTGGTTGTCCTTCGTGCTTGAAGAGGACCAAAATGACATTATTATATCTGGGTTAAGATACAGTGTGTCTGACTATGGATGATCAGACCAATATGAGCTCAGAAGACTCTACCACAGGTTGGGCACAAATAGTCCATATGAACATTTGGAGTGGAAGTGTCTCTAAATTTGCACATCTTTTGAGTTATTGTAGTTCTATTTTGCTCTTAGATCACATAAAATGAAGTCATACCATACTGGGTGGTCCCGTGCTTGTATCTCTCATGTTTCACAATCAGTTCCAGAGTTTTTCAGAGAGACATTGACAGTGTCCTTATATTGCTTTTTCTGACCTTCATGTGAGCACTTGCCTTGTGTAAGTTCTCCATAAATTGTCTTTTGGGTAAACATATGTTTGGCATTCAAACAATGTGGTCAGTCCATCAGAGTAGCACTCTCTATAGCAGAGTTCGAATGCTTGACAGTTCAATTCAAGAAAGGCCCCCAGTGTCTGGTACATTATCTTGCCAGGTGATCTTCAGAATCTTTCTAAGAAAATTAAAATGGAAACAATTCAGTTTCCTGGTATGGCACTGATATACTGTCCAGGTTTCATAGGCATATAACAATGAAGACAGCACAATGACTCTAGTCTTTCAGTTTGGTAGTTAGTCAAATGCCTCTTCTCACCCATACTTTCCTTCAGAACCTCCCAAACACTGAGCTACCTCTGGTCATACATCTAGGTGTACAACCTCATCATCTATGTGTACATCCCTGGAAAGTATACAGCCAACATAAGTGAATTTATCCACAGCATTCAAAATTTCTCTATTTGCTATAAACAATGGTTCCACATATGGATGATGAGGTTTTGGTTAGTGGAGAATCTCCATTTTCTTGGTGTTAATTGTCAGGCCAAAATTAGCACAAGTAGCATAATTGATCCATACTGTGTTGTATCTCAGCCTCAGAAGATGCATTGAGTGCACACTCATCCAAGAACAAAGTCACATACCCACTTTCTCTCCACTTTAGTTTTGGCTACTGGTCTTTTCAAGTTAAATAATTTACTGTCAGTGCAATAAGCTGATCTTGATGCCATTTTCATTCTAGTCTAGTGTAAGGCATCCATCAACATTGCTGAAAATATCATGCTAGAAAGCATGGGACCAAGCACAGAGCTCTGCTTCACCCTATTGGTAATAGAAGCCACTTTCTGAAACCACACTGGCTCTCAGGTAAATGACCATCTTCCAGGTGAAGGATCAGACTTTTAAGGATGACTGGCAAGAATCTTGCCAGCAATCACAGAGAGATACCCCTCCCCACCCCATATTGTCACAGGACAACCAATTTCTTTTTTCCTTTGCAGAGATGGACAATGGAAGCATCCTCAAACTCTTGGGACATAACCTCATCTTGCCATATAACCTGGAATATTTCAGTCAGCTTTTATATGAGAGTGGACCTCCTGCCTTGTAAATTTCAAGTGGAATAGAATAACCCACACAGAGGAACTTAATGTCATTCAAAACCTCATCTTCAGTTGGAAGTTGGGTAGAGAGGGATTGACGTCAACCTGAGGTATATGGTCAATGGCTTCAGTATTGATTGATAATGGTCTGTTGAGAACACTGTGGAAGTGTTCAGACCATTTCTCCAGGATCACATTTTTATCACTAATTAATATGGTTCCATAAGGGCTGAGTAGTTGAGATACACCATAGTCTTTGACCCATTTATAGCCTTCAGGGCATCAAAAAAGTGTTTCAGATTGTTACTATCAGAATAAAACTGAATTTCACCTGCTTTCTCAATGAGTCAAGAATCCTGCATCTCTCTAAGCTTTGTTTGCACTTTACTGTTTGTTTGTTTGCTTTTGTTTTGTGGGGGGGGGGCAGGGCAACCTGGGTTAAATGACTTACCCAGAGTTACATGGCTAGTAAGTATCTGAGAGCAGATTTTAAATCAGATCTTCTTGAATCTAGGCCAAGTGATCCATTCACTACTGAATAAGCTTTAGTGAGCTTTAGTTCTTGGCCTGATTGCCACTAATGGGGCAAATATTTTCTCTTTTCTGAGCCTCTAGTTCTTCATGAATATTAATTAGGGAAAGCACCAGATGATTTCTTACTTCTTTTACAATTCTAAAATTCTATGTTTTTATTTCACTTTTAGAGAATTATAGACTGAATACTGTTAGTTGTGGTTCTATTTTGTCCAGTTCTTCATGATCCCATTTGTGGTTTTCTTTGCAAAGATACTGGAGTGATTTGTCATTTCCTTTTCCACCTTATTTTACATACGAGGAAACTGAGGCAAACAGGGTTAAGTGACTTGCCCAGAGTCACATAGCTAGTGTGTCAGGAGAGATTTGAATTTAGGAAGATGACTCTTTGATTTCACATCTGCCATTCTATCCACTGTGTCACCTAACTGATTCCAATAATCTGGTTAGTCACTCTTTTTGTTATTTGTCCAGAAGGCCAAATTTAATAGCCAGAATTCATAACTCTAGCTATGCACTTTAGTATGATCTAGTGGTTACAGTAAAGTCCTTTGGGATTGTGTTTCCAGAAATCCTGTAAAAAACCCAAGTATTCTTGCTCCTCCTGACCTGGCCTAAGGATTACAAGTTCCCTAGAAGACAGAAATCTCAGTCTTTCTCCACTCAGGGATTCTCATAGGAGATTTTCTAGAAGGCCTAAATTGTATCTGGACTCTGCAAAATCACCTGGAGTAAATAAGAAAAAAAAATTCCCAAAAGAGCTCTGCTTTATTTTAAATATGACTAAGACATGCAATGGAGAAGGAAATGGCAAACCACTTTAGTATCTTTGCCAAGAAAACCCAAAAGGGGGTCAATGAAGACTCAAAGTGACTGAAATGATTGGACTACAACAACAAAAAGGCATGCAAAAAGAACTATATTTGATTCATTTCATCAGTATCCCCCCACTTGTGTTCTTCTCATTCTATGGGATACAATGGATTAGTTAAATTAGTTAATCAGGATTGGCAATCAACAGCCCTGGGACTGACTATAGGTGGCTATTTAGAGCTTCACATTAGGCTCTTGAAAAATGTGAGATGGGGGAAAATTTCTGTATGAATTGTACTGAAACTTTGATTAAGTATATCATTTGAAAGGCCTTAAAATGACACATAAACTAACAAGGGGGGGTGGGAATCATAGCAACTAAAGTTGTTTTGTTTTGTTTTGTTTTTGTAAAACATTTTGACTTTTCTCAGGGACACCTCTGAATTTTGTTTTTTTACTGTTGGTCTGGCTGGTGCCCCCTTAGCTGGATTTTCCCTTTGTCCAATTTCCAGACAGTATGGAGACCTTGATTCTGGTAAAAAAGAATTTTGTGAATCAAATAATTAGTCATCCCTATTCAAATTAATAAAGTCAAAAATTGCTATACATTGACCAATTATGAATGAGTGATAAAGCGATTGAAAAATTGAAAGCTCTTAACACTTGGATTACTTTGAAAGATAATTGTTAACCAGCAAAAATTGTGGAATAGAAGTACAGCTCAGCTACCTCCCATAAGATACTATAACTCATACATACCTTATAATTCATACATACCCTAGATCTGAGCAGGTAGAAGAGGGGACCTGCACCTAGACAGAGTAACCAAGAGCTTGAGAATGCAAATTAGAGCCAAGCAAGGGCCAGACATTACCTCTAGAAATTAACCTGGCCTTAACCCAAAATCCCAATTTGGAAAATAAGTCTGGAAAGTGTAAATAAAGGGTTAAAATAAATTTTTAAATGAAATGAGAGCTCTGGAAGAAAGAATTGGAAAAAGAGGAAATGAGATCTTTGGAGGAACGATTGGGAAGGTAAACTAATAATTCACAATAAGAGATACAAAACTTTACTCAATTAGTAAAAAACTAGAAAATTAACAGATCAATCAGAAGTTGATGATTTTATAAGACAACAAGAAATATAAAACCACATCAAATAATTGAAGAAAATAGAAAAAAATATATCTCTAATCAAAAATAATTGGCCTGAAAAACAGAGCAGTGAAATCTAATCTAAAAATAACTGAACTACTTGAAAACCATGTCCAGAGAGAGAAAGCAGTGGGAGGAAGAGAGAGAAAAAGACAGAGAAAGAGAGAGACAGAGGTAGAGAGAGAGATCATATTTCAATCTGTATCTAATAGATACAGAAAGTTTTATTTCATGATTTCTTGAAATATGATCTAATCTAATAGATTCAAAGGACTAAATAAAAATAGAATCATCAGATCATCTCCAAAAGAAATCCTAAAATGTACACTTCTAGAAATATCATAGTCAAAATTCAGAGCTTCCTGGTCAAAGAAAAAAAATCTGCAAAAGCCAGTTGTTAAAAAACAAAAGACAAGACAAAACAAAACAAAACAAAACAAAACAAAACAAAAATCAATTTGTTTTCCTTCACATAGAGTTAGGTCAAATTCATTTTTACTCATTGCCTTATCTCAAATGTTAAGAATATAAGAAAAAAAATGAAGGAATAATCTCATACAAATCCTAAAATGTTAACACTTTAAAAACATTATCCAAGTGCAACATCCTAATTTGTGTTGTTTTAAATGAAGATACAGAGACACAGAGGCTTAAAGTTACTTGCCAAAAATTATTCTATATGTTATCAAAAGAACTAGAACTATGATCCAGGTCTCTTGATTTGGAAATTCCTCATTTACATATACTCTGCAAATATGATTCCTCATCCAAGAGTTCCTATAGCAAATAAAATTGCAGGTCCAGTTACTGCCCCTTATCCCTGGACAAATAAATTTGGTTATATATTGAACAATTTATTGTTAATGAATTTGGGTGTTGATAGACATTTTAAAATGTTACTGCCCACGTTCCTATCTCAATAAAGGTTAAATAAGGTTCAAAGTACTACTAATTCAATACAAGGAAACACAGAACACACAGTAAGGCAGTACACTAAGTTTGCTTTATTGAAGAGACATACTTGCACTAATAAAGTAGATTCAGGCAGGATGATGGAAAAAGGTCAGGTCCCAGTAAAGTCTAGTGAGTTTTTAGATTTTTATGTGACTCTTATATTGGTCAAGCAGGACCAGGAATTTGAGATAGGAATGAGAAGTCCAGACCTAGGGACTGGGGCTGATTCACGTGGGAGGTAGAGGGAAGAATCCTGGGGAATTGGTGGCTAATTCACATTCAAACTCATGGAAAAGGGACTATCTGCTGTTACTGCTGATCTTACTCTTGACAAAGTGACTTAGTGGATGAACTTCTCCAAGTTAAGTGATCGGGAAGGCTACTGGGGTTATTATACATACCCTTTCCCAGGTTATTACCTTTATTACTTATTACCTTTAAAGATTGTTATTTTTTTCCCTCTTGTGCCTCATTAAACATATTTCACATCTCTTTAGTTTACTTCTATATTGTTGTGATTATTATTTATGCATATCTGACATGCTGCAATAAAGCATAAACTCCTAGAGAGCAAGGATTTAGTCTAATTTATCTTTAATTTTTCCCCAGCACATGCTTGGTACCAAAACAAAACAACAACAAGAACAGCAACAACAAAAATCCTGTTGCACTGAACTAAATTTGTTAAATACAATGAGAAGTTTACAGAGAAATTTTATCTCTAATAAAGAAAAATAAAAAGAAAGAAGGCAAAAGCTAGAATATGAAGTATTTCAAATATGCTTGAGTCTATAAAAATGCACTTCATTATTTCAGGGGACATGTGTGATCTTTAAGGCCTTGTTTTCCAGATCTCTAAGTAAAGGACAACTTTTCCCATGTCTGGAATTGTGTAATCCTAAATGAAAACACAAATAGATGACCCAAGCTGTAGGAGAAATCATGATGGTGCTCTAAAAGGATGAAAACAAATAAATTAATCACCAAGGTGTTTCATCATCATTTTAATTCATTCTAATGGTATCATTGATCTTTTGTGAATAAACAACATAGAAGAAGGTAGTCTCCAGAAAAAACTATCTAAACTTACTTTCCACTACTTCCCAATACTTGTGCTCCACTCATTGCTTCCCTGTCTTCAATACAAGCCATACTTAGCCCTTTGTCTGTGCCTTCTTTGTTCATGTTTTTTTCTTTTACCTTGAAATTACCTTACTTTATCTAAATCTGACTGATCCTTCAAAGGTGAAGACTCAACTGATCTGCTCTTTCTTTAGGAAGTCTTTTCTGAATGCATCAGTCCACATTGATCTCTCTGTTGTCTGAAATCCTATTATTCTCTTTATAACCCACAGTAAATAGAATAGAACTTGTTAGTTCTTTAAATGCTTCAATTGTGTTCATTTTCTTTCCCAATTAGACTAAAAGCTCCTTTATGGCAAAGGTCATAAAACATTCTATGCATCTTTTGTATTACCTTCAGTTTGCAGTCCAGTACTGATATTCTATAAATATTGATTGATTAACTGAAATGGATGTACAACATTAAAAATTAATCAAAATAATTTTCTTTTATTGTCACTTTCATATTCATCTTTCAGTAATAGAATAATTAAATTTGATCTTAACATGTCTGAATAAGGATGAAGAGATTAATGAGTACAAGGCCAAAAACTAACACTGGGATTGTCTATTGCCATTTCAGGGACAGAGCAATGACGATCTAAATGTATAAATAATAAGGGGATTATAAAGCGGGCACATGTGCTTCCCAGAAAACAAACAAACAAACAAATTAAAAAAAAACACATCCTGCCTTTTAAAATAATGTTTTTTAAAAAAAAAGATTTGCATTTGCTCTTGCTTGTCCACAGGGATGCTATGTGAGAAAAGCACTATCTGGGAAAAAATAGAATCACATTTTTTAAGTCGTAGCAATGAAACTGTCAAACATTGGACAACAAGATCTGGAAAACACTGTTAAAACTCAAAGCAGGATGAGTGCTGCAAAAAATCAGTTTTATGTTTCAACTAGTTTTGGCAGAAGACAATTCTGTATTGACTCAAAATCTAGGATAGGGAATCAGGAGAGGAAAGAACCAGGGAGATGTGAAGGATTACAAAAGATGTGAAAATGAGTCACCAATAGACACACACACACACACAGACACACACACAAATACAAATGAACCACAGGGAAGAGATCCAAAGATACTATGAGGAACAGCTGATTTTTGAAATAGAATATATGTGTGTTTATACATATCTAACATAGAAAGCCAACTCAGAATAAATAAATCAAGGCAAGCTGAATGTGAATAAACCATTTTTCCCTAAAGTCTCTGAAAGTTTACATGACCATCAAAACTTCCTGGCCAAGTTAAACTTTGTATTTGGAGTTGGAATGAAAATTTCCCATTGAATTTGATTTGTCAAAACACCTATGGATACTAAGTGAGTCAATAAGATTTTTACTTATTTACATAATCAGACCTTAATTAAGGTTATAGGCTCCTCAGTCTAAACAGTTATGAAGGTATAATGACAGGTACCCTGGATTCTAGGAGGTTTCTTTCTAATTCTTGAAAATGTTACAATGAAAATATAGCCAGACTGTAAATTGAGGAGCAATTAAGCATATGGCAAATTTGAGTCAGAAAAGAATGTTAAGGAAACATTTGGATGCACAACTATTAAAGAAGAAAGCAAATGCTTAAATATGATAGATATAACATCTGTAATAGAATGCATAGACAAACAATTGATTTTCTAGCTTTCATATCTCAGAAACCAAATGTGGTACATCAACATATCTAATATGAAACACTTTGATTATTCTCATTTATGAATGAAATAACTATCATCATTATATTTGCCTGGCTTCAGCTTCTGATTTCCTAAATAACTTGGATATACATACTGTAATTATAGTTTGTGTTTATAATATAAATTATTCATGTTGTGCAACTTTTTATAAAGTTAAATACAGTGTTAATTCCATGATTGACTTATGGTAAGAGTAATAATAATAATAATAACAACATTACAAATTCTTTTAAACAAAAACACTTTCTACCTTGGAAATGGTTCTGATACTCCCAGCCTAAGGGAAATGTAAGGTCATTTCCAGTGGAAAGGCTGAGAATTAATGGCAAAAGAGAAGTCTGAAGAGAAATCTTATATGTCTCCATTTCTTTTGAATTTGAGGCAAGCATGTAATTTGGGCGACATGTCCCTCTTAAATGTTTCTAGGGCTGTATAGGGAGCTCAGGGAGGGCTAGCACCTCTGGTATGAGGGCTTCCCAAGCCCTTTTCAAGGCTGCTCATTTACCTTTGGCATCTACCTCCTATCCAACTTTCACTTGTTTCTCCTAAAAGCTGTAGCATGCACAGTGGCCACTGTAAAATTGTAAAATTATCTTGGAAGATGGGCTAAAGTAGGCTAAAGGTGATTGACAGGCCTCAAGCATGTCAGTAAGTTAGGGAGATGTCTATCCTAAGCATGTGAAGATTCTACTCCCACCCCCACTCCCTTCCCAAGGAATGGGTGGATGAGAATGATTTGTTCCAATGGCCATGAAAGTAACTGAAACAGATGCTATAGAGGCTTAGAGCTTAGTCAGACATCACAGATGCCAAGGTCATCCACTGCATCCCAGGCCATCACTAGTCATCTTGAATTTTGTCTTGCCACTGGACTTCAATGATTCTGGAAGAAAGAGCGAGGCTGATGACTTTTTGCAACTCTGCCTCACCTAAATCCAATTCACGCACAAGTCAAAACATCGCCCTGTGAGGTCATCAGTCCTCTACAAAAACAAAGGATGAACAACAAGCATTTCTAAGTCATAGGAGGAACAAGTAAAGAGAAAGGTATGTCTTTTCCTTCCCATAACCATTTAATATGAGACACTTCCTTTTATGTGTCATTTACACAAGTGTGGGAATGTACAAACACATGCTCACATAAATGTGCAAATAAATGCTTACATACTAGAAAATAATCAGACTGATTTGCATGTTTGACATAAAGCAACATATTGCTCTGAGGGTTCAAAGAGCATTAGACACTTTAAAATGAGATTCTTGTTCACACTGATACAAAAAATAGAGGGTTTCTGATCTCCATTCTGCTTGATAACAGTGATATATTGTATATAGACAATGAAAGACAAGATTTGTTGAAAATTATTGGAATGAAAACACCTCTACAATCTTTCTTTTCCCATGTTCCTATGTCCTAAACCCAACTATTAATTTCTCCCATAAGAAAGGCATACAGAAAAGAGCAACCATGAAATAGCTTTACATTTTATTTTTTTCTGAAGGCAGTTACTGAACAGTCAGAATCCTGGAGATAATTAGTAGTTTTCTCATGACCAACATGTTAAGTATCTTTCTGGTAATATATGCTGCAGTGATCCTTCTCTCTTTATCCCCACTTAAGAGATTTACTCTGTTTTCTGCCAAATATGAGAATATTTTAACTGACTTTTGAGGAAGAAATCAGTGACCAACATCTGGGGAATTCCCAAGCCTTAGTCCTCTTCTTCCGGCTGGTCTCAAGGTATAAAAATAGTTGATCTTCAAAGGGTCACTGTAGGAATGTGCTTATCTCCCTTGGGCCAAGCCAGAAGCCAGAAGCTCATGGCTTCCTAAACAAATCAGTGTCTTGGATGAGGTCACCTCCTGTTCATATTTTCTTATCTTTGGAACAAGACCTTCTAAAATCCTAAGAGGCAGTCAGCAGAACTCTAGAACAACTACTTAGGATACAGAGTTGGGGGGGGTAGAGTTAGAGAGGAAGACAGAAACAGGGAGACAGAAACAGAATGATAGAGACATAGAGATAGAGACAGAGAGGGAGAGATGGAGAGAGACAGGCAGAGAGACAGACACATGGAAACAGAAACACAGAGACCAGCAAAGAGACAAAGACTGGGGGCAAAGGGAGGAGTAAGAGCCCAGCTATTTTTGCTCAGTGAAAGTAAAATATCAAATCGTTAATGAGCACTCCTATTACAAATATCCCAGCAAGCCTTGAATATTAGCCTTTCCACTGATTCTAATAATTCTGTGATTTATTTGTTTCTTTTTTTCTGAGTAGGAATAAAATTGCTTATTCTGTATCTAATCCATATATGTACACTGGAAAACTCCTTTAATTTTTCCCTTCCTGAGGGTTTGGACTCCCTAGACTAGGATCAGACATAAAATGCTTCTTAGACAGAAGCAAGGAGTAGGAGGTTGGAATTGTTGCTCTTGGGAGCAATCTAGTTCTCCTATAGAGGAGATAAGCAACCCTAGGGCAATGAATCCAGGCAGGTAAGGACAAGATTTGATTAAAGTCATCAGCCACCCTCACCACAGTCTGTCAGTTGCAGGACAATGCTAGAGGGTTTTTGTTTGTTTGCTTACTTGCTTGTCTTTTTTTTTCCCCACCTTACATCTTTAGGTCAGTCAGGATAATGGGTGCAGATCATAGTCCTACCTGATTTAATGACAGAAAAAGCATTGTGCCAGGCCTTTATGAGTTAACAATCTCCTAGGAAAACACAAATGAATACACCTGAGGGAATTTACAAGATGTGCAAAAACATATGCATAGCCATTTAGAGTTTAGTAGGTAAGCTGTTGAAACATACAAATGAAAGCATGCACAGATTTGATAGAAGGACTTGTCGTTTGTTTGCTATTAGTCCACATTTGCTTTGGGCATCCTGCTTCATGCAACTCAGTGATTTTACCCTCAGAAGAATTCCCGCTTGAATCATCCCTTCTGGGACTGAATACTGTGGTTTCTGGAAATTTAACTGATGCCAAAATGACAGAGCCAAACCTCTGGAAACTTTCTACTTTATCAGAATGATACCTAGTCTATTTTTACTTGAAAATGTGCTGAGACATTCACTAGAGATAGTTCAGCAAAAATCAAGGGAGTCTTGGTAGTATCAAATAGAGCAAAGAATTTCATACTCTTCCTTCTGGACATTCTTATAATATGCCTGCCATCCACTAATACAACTTCTTTATCTCAGGTATGGAAATTTGGAGGAGGTATGGAAACTTGGAGGAGCTTTGAAAGCCTGCATTTATATAGGAAACAATTGCTTTCATTATCCCTGCTATTCAGATGTCAATGTCTGTTTGTCCCTTCCTTTGAAAAGGAAGATATCAGAATGTGGTTTCAGGGAAATAGTCAATTGGAACAGGAAAAACTGGACTATCATCAGAATAAATAGTTTTTTTTTTCCTGCCTTCCTTAACATGCCTCCTGAAAATAACTGAACAAAGAATGCAAAACAAGAAAAATATAATGTACAAAAATGTCATTTGGAAGCATTTTTTAACAGAATTTTTTTTTTCCTTTGGCATTTGTTTCTCTTTCTTCTGGAATAACACTTATAATAAGCCCAATCTACCTACAAAAGGACTATTCACTTATATTGAAAAATATTCAATTTAAAATAGAATAAAAATAACAGTGTCTAGTAATTTTCTTAAAAACCACCTTTCAAACTTAACAACCATTCATGAATGGTGTGTAAAATGAACATGTTATAGATGACAAAATAAGTCCAGTTTTCTGAATTTATCTTCTGTGACAGAGCATTTTCATATTTTTAATGAGTAATAAATTATACTTTATTATTTTAAGAACTCTGCAATCACATTTGTTATATGTTCTTTTAAGGACTAGGTAGGTTAAATTAATTTAATTTTTCTTATTTTGAAGAGATCTATGACAAGGAGAACAGAACTGGTTATCAAAGTATCACAGGGTCAGATTAGCCAGTTCCTTTCTGAGCATGAATCCCCTCCAAAATAACTAAAACAAGTGGTTATGCAGTCTCCATTTGAATACCTCTGATGATGGAGAAATCATTACCTCGAAAGGAGCTCATTTTGCTTTTTTGGACAGCTATAATTGTCTGGTGGTTTTTGCCCATGCCTCTGCTCTTCAGCTCTCCAATCAGACAGGAGAGGCCACTGAGGGCATGGAGATTTTTTGTTGTTGTTGTTGAGTCATTTTTCAGTCATGTCCTACCTACTCTTTGTTACCCCACTTGCAGTTTTTTTTTTTGGTTTGTTTTTTCTGGCAAGGATACTGGAGTGGTTTGCCATTTTCTTGTCTAGCTTATTTTACAGATGAGGAACTGAGGCAAACAGGGTTAAGTGACTTGCCCAGAGTCTGAGGTCAGATTTGAACTCAGATCTTCCTGACTCCAGTCCCAATGCTCTATCCCCTGTATCACCTAGCTACCCCTTCACAGCATTACTGCCAACTATTACAAGCATATATTTTAATTTTTTTTCACTATGTATAAGCTTATCCTTGTATTCCATGATTTCTGGATCCAGATTTATCATTAATACACTATGTTAGATAAACCTTATAAGAATGCAGCTGAGAGAGGACCATTGGTATGATAAGTATATTCAAAACTATTTAAGGACTGGCTGAAGGAAATGGAGATAGCTCTCCTGGAAAACAAAACAAAAAGACAGGCAGAAAAAGGATTTGACTACAGTATTAGAGAACTAATGTACCTCAATATGGTCAAAACCTATCTAGCAACTATAGCTGTCCAAAAAAAAAAACTAAGATGAGTTCCTTTGAAGGAAATGACTTCTCCATCATTAAAGATATTAAAATAGAAACTTCATGATCGCTTCTTTTAGTTGTCTGAGAGATTTATGGTCAGAAAGGAATTGGATGATCTGACCCTTGGACTCTGTGATATTTTGATATCTAGTTCAGGGCAGCTAAGTGGCACAGTAGATAGAGCACCAGGCCTGGAGTCAGGAAGACCTGAATACAAATCTAGCCTCAGACACTTACTAGCCGTGACCCTGGACAAGTCACTTAACCCTGTTTGCTTCAGTTTCCTCATCTGTAAAATGAACTGGAGAAGAAAATGGCAAACCACTTCAGTATCTCTGTCAAGAAAACCCCAAATTGAATGACAAAGAGTTAGACATGACTGAAAAATGACTAAATAACAAAACACTGTGAAAGAAGTGAATTACCATGGCAATGTACCCATCTTATTCAGGAGCATAAATTCAGTGTTCTGTTGTGAAGATAAGACATTCCAAATTAGCCTAATTATATTTCAAGTTCATGGGACCACACATTTAGAACTAGATTACTAGATATCCTAAAAATTAACTCATCAAATGAGATAATATTTACAAAACACTTAGTACATTACCTGCCTTGAAGCAGGCACTATACAAATGGTTATTTTCTCCCCTTCAAACTCTCCAGAGAGATTTGGTAAATGAATTACCAAAGGTTACAGAGTGACAAATCTCTGACTCCATACCCCATACTCTTTTCATTATATCACCTTTTCTCTCCAGCCTTGTTTAAAAATAATTTGCTTTATAATAAATATTTAGTCACAGTTTCTAAGTTTTCCTTAGCTTTCTGATCAGTTTTGTGCATCCTCCAAAATTTTCCTCCTTTCAAGTACACTGGATATTTGAAAAGAACATTCGATGGAGATGTTCCCAGCTAATGTAGGAGCAATTTTAGTTTCAATATTTTTTTGTACTGCAAGCATAGCTTGGGAAATTATACAAAACAGACTGTTCTTTGTTTACTAGTCATGGACTTATTGCAAAAGGAAGAGGAAGAGAGGAAGCAATTAAGCAACTGTCAAGGGAGATTAATTTTTGCATGTTTTACAAGGTTAATTTGATTCAATGAAATGATTTTTTTCTTTCAGATTAACCCAACACATCTAGCAGAGGACAGCTAGTGTGAATTAAACTAGAGGACTCAAAACTATATCTTGTCAGGAATGATTGAAGAAAATAGTTATGTTTTCCCTAGAAAAAAAAATAGCACATGCCAGAAAGTCAAGAGACATGAGTTCAATTCTCAATGTGGCCACAGCATCATTTAATTTGAATGCCACTTTTTGGGAAGATGACAACAATTTATCACAGGGAATAAGGAAAGAAGGCTTGATTTTGAACACCTCCCACCCTTTCAAATCCTTATGTCAGCATGAACAAAAGACAGTGATAATAACCTGAATGAATTGGTTAACTCATTTGTAAATTTTCTTACTGATTTTACTGTTGTTTATATCAATTTTTTCAGCTACTGATATATATGATCAGAAATACATCATTTTTAATCTATGAATGAATTAGCTATTAAAGAATCATAGCAAGAGAAAAAGGAAATGAAAAATATAATTTAATATCTTCTACAGTTTTTAACTGCAAAACCTGTATTTGCTTGCTATAGTTTATTCTTTATTTTTTCTATTTTTTTCTTAATTTTTCATTTCTCTTTTCCCATTTTCTTTTTATGAGTGTATTTCATACTGTTTTCCCATTTTGCATTTCCTCTTTGTCCCTTTTATTATGTTTTAATTCATGATGGTGATTTTTTTTATTTTTTACTTTTATTTTTATTTTTTTATCTGTGTCCATGGAGGATGATCTCTAAAGTGTGAATTTTCCATGAAGCTATATAGTTAGGTTGCATACACTGGCTGAGGAGACAAAGTATGTTTAGCCACCAAGTACCACTATAGTGGAGTTTGTACAGACTTTTCAATAGCGATTTGGTCATCTCTTGGGAAATGGAGGGAGAGTTACATGGAAGGGTTGAGGAGAAAATGCAATGATGAAATCAAAGGTCCTTAAAGAATTGAAGTATTATGTTAATTATTAAAATAATTGTGTTAATTGATTGAATGATATGGGGAGAAACTGGTATCTAATGAACCCAACTGATTTGAATATCTACTGTGATTAAAGACATGAAAAGCTAAAGAAAATAATGGGGCATATGAGTTATGTTTCCAATTTCAGAATATAGATGTTACCTTTGAATATATTTCATTGTTCTTTAGAGATGACCCTTTGGATTGTGTTGCATAGACTGATGTTCTCTTCCCCACTTTGAGTGACTTTGAGCAGCAAATAGCAAGACAGCCCAATTTCTTTCTCAGATATTGCTGAGGCAGCAATTTACTTTATTATCTAGTCAGCCAACTAGCATTTATTAAGCACCTTCACCTTTTATGTGCCAGACATTGTGCTAAATCCTAAGGATACAAAGAAAGGGGGGAGATGTCCATACTTTCAAGGAGCTTACAATCTAACAAGAGAGACAGCATAAACAAAATTATGTACAAAGATGAGACATACTGGATAAATTGGGGGTTGTCTTAGCAGGAAGGCACTAAGATTAAGGAAGACAGGGAAAGTCTTCTCACAAAAGGTAGGGCTTTAGCTCAGATTTGAAGGAAGTCAAGGAAGGCAGAAGTCAGAAGATAGAAGGCAGAAGATAGGGTGTCTTGAGCTAGCAATAGCAAGGAAATTAATGTTACTGGATAATAGAGCACCTGAGGAGAATATCCTAACTCGAGGTCATATAAAGGGATATATGATTTAGAAAGGAAGAAAAAAACATATCAAATAATGTTCAGTAAATAAATTTTCTTTTTTTATTAAGAAAATATCATATGTTTATCAATATGATTTTTATGTTATGTCCTTCTTATCACTTCTTCAATTTGCACTCACACTGGTGGGTCCTGTGGGTTGCTACTCCTATTGCAGTAACATATCTTATTGATTAGTTTCCCATTAACAACTAGTCAGTAGACTTACTCTTCAGCAAAGACATTTTTTGAGATGTTGTGGTATGAAGAGTTGGCGCAAATATTTCCCCAAAAGCTTGGGGCATATACTCCCACAAATACAGATAGCATCTATGAGAAGAATGGGTTCAAGCTGAGTAAAATGGTAGCAATAAAAACATATGTCAAAAAATTACTCACAATTTCTGATTCCTAGAAATGCTTTCTTTCTTTACAAATCCTTTACTCAGCATCCTTTAGCATAGCATCTGTAAAGGGAAGACTGCTCAGCTGGTTTACCATGATCTGCTCCTTTCTTGAATCCATTACTGGCTCCCTTATTTCTGCTACGAGGAGTTAGACTCCTTATTGCTGCTTTTTTCTTTTTTCTTTTTTTTAATTAATTTATTTTGATTTATCAATAATCACTTCCATATGCTTTTGAGTTTAAAATTTTTCTCCCCCTTCCTCCCTATCACTCTCCCCAAGATGGCACACAATCTGATATAGGCTATACATGTACATTCATATTAAACATATTTTCACATTAGTGATGTTGTAAGTAGAAATTAAAACCAATAGGAGGAACCATCAGAAAGAGGAAACAAAACTCAACAGAAGAGAAAAAAAAATAACAATTCAGCTTCCATAGTTCTTTCTTTGGATGTGGATAGCATTTTCCATCACAAGGCTTCTGGAGATGTCTTAGATCCTTGTATTGCCAGGAAGGGTTAGGTTTATCAATATTAGTCATCACACAATGTGGTTGTTATTGTGTACAACGTTCTCTTGGTTCTGCTCACTTCACTCAGCATCAGACCATACAAGTCTTTCCAGGTTTTTCTGAAGTCAGCCTGTTCATCATTTCTTATAGCACAATAGTATTCCATCACATTCATATACCACAACTTGCTCAGCCATTCCCCAATTGATGGGCATCCTCTCAATTTCCAATTCTTTGCCACCACAAAAAGAGCTGCTATGAATATTTTTGTACATGTAAGTCCTTTTCCCATTTGTGTGATCTCTTTGGGATATAACCCTAGAAGTGTTATTGCTGGGACAAAGGGTATGCACATTTTTATAGCCCTTTGGGCATGGTTCCAAATTGCTCTCCAAAATGGTTGGATCATTTCACAATTCCACCAACAATGCATTAGTGTTCCAATTTTCCCACATCTTCTCCAACATTTATCATTTTCCTGTTTTGTCATGTTGGCCATTCTGATAGGTGTGATGTGGTACCTCAGAGTTGTTTTGATTTGCATTTCTCTAATCAATAGTGATTTAGAGCATTTTTTCATATGACTATAGAACTGTCCGTTCATATCCTTTGACCACATATCAATTGGGGAATGACTTGTATTCTTATAAATTTGACTTAATTCTCTATATATTTTAGAAATGAGGCCCTTAACAGAGAGACTGGTTGTAAAAATTCTTTCCCACTTTTCTCCTTTCCTTCTAATCTTAGTTTCATTGGCTTTGTTTGTGCAAAAACTTTTCAATTTAATGTAATCAAAATTATCTATTCTGCTTTTTGTAATGTTCTCTATCTCCTGTTTGGTCATGAACTCTTCTGTTCTCCATAGATCTGACAGGTAAACTATTCCTTGCTCTCTCAGTTTGCTTATAGTATCAGCCTTTATATCTAAATCATGTGCCCATTTTGACTTTATTTTGGTATATGGTATGAGATTTTGGTCTATGCCTAGTTTCTGCCATACTCTTTTCCAGTTTTCCCAGCAGTTTTTTTCAAAGACTGGGTTCTTATCCCAGAAGCTGGGGTCTTTGGGTTTATCAAATAGTGTGTTACTATAGTCATTGACTACTGTGTCTTGCATACTTAACATATTCCACTGATCCACCACTCTATTTCTTAGCCAGTACCAAGCAGTTTTGATGATTGCTGCTTTATAATACAATTTAAGATGTGGAATGGCTAGGCCATCTTCCCCTGCATTTCTTTTCATTAGTTCTCTTGATATCCTAGACCTTTTGTTCTTCCAAATGAATCTTGTGATTATTTTTTTCTAGCTCTATAAAATAATCTTTTGGTAGTTTGATTGGTATGGCACTGAATAAGTAAATTAGCTTAAGTAGAATTGTCATTTTTATTATATTAACTCAGCCTACCCATGAACAACTGATGTTTTTCCAATTGTTTAGATCTGATTTTATTTGCGTGAAAAGTGTTTTGTAATTGTGTTCATAGAGTTCCTGGGTTTGTTTCGGGAGGTAGACTCCTAAATATTTTATAATGTATACAGTCAGTTTAAATGGAATTTCTCTTTCTATCTCTTCCTGTTGGGCTTTGTTGGTAATATATAGAAATGCTGATGATTTATGTGGGTTTATTTTATAGCCTGCAACTTTGCTAAAGTTGTTTATTATTTCAAGTAGTTTTTTACTTGATTCTCTGGGATTCTTTAAGTATGATATCATGTCATCTGCAAAGAGTGATAGCTTTGTTTCTTCTTTGCCTATTCTAATGCCTTCAATGTCTTTTCTTCTCTTATTGCTAAAGCTAATGTTTACAGTACAATGATGAATAACAGTGGTGATAATGGACATCATTGTTTCACCCCTGATCTTATTGGGAATGCTTCTAGCTTGTCCCCATTACATATTATGCTTGCTGAAGGTTTTAGATAGATGCTATTTATTATTTTAAGGAAGACTCCATTTATACCTATGTTCTCTAGTGTTTTTAGTAGGAATGGGTGTTGTGTTTTGTCAAAAGCTTTTTCTGCATCTATTGAGATGATCTTGTGGTTTCTGTTAGTTTTGGCATTGATATGATGGATTATGCTGATAGTTTTCTTTATATTGAACCAGCCCTGCATTCCTGATATAAATCCTACCTGGTTATAGTATATTATTCATGTGATAAGTTGCTGTAATCTATTTGCTAATACTTTGTTTAAAATTTTTGCATCTATATTCATTAGAGAAATTGGTCTCTAATTTTCCTTCTCTGTTTTGACTCTTCCTGGTTTAGGTATCAGCACCATATTTGTATCATAAAAAGAATTTGGTAAGATTCGTTCTTTGCCTATTTTGCCAAATAGTTTATATAGTATTGGAATTAATTGTGCTTTAAATGTTTGATAGAATTCACATGTAAATCCATCTGGCCCTGGAGATTTTTTCCTAGGGAGTTCATCAATGACTTGTTCAATTTCTTTTTCTGAGATGGGATTATTTAAGTATTTTACTTCCTCTTCTGTTAATCTGGGCAATTTATATTTTTGTAAATATATATCCATTTCACTAAGATTGTCAAATTTGTTGGCATATAGTTGGGCAAAATAATTCCTAATTTCTGTTTTAATTTCCTCTTCCTTGATGGTACTTTCACCCTTTTCATTCTTGATACTAGTAATTTGCTTTTCTTCTTTCTTTTTTTAATTAGAGTAACCAAAGGTTTATCTATTTTATTGGGTTTTTTATATAACCAGCTCTTAGTTTTATTTATTAGCTCAATAGTCTCCTTAATTTTGATTTTATTAATTTTTTCTTTGGTTTTCAATATTTCTAATTTGGTGTTTAATTGAGGATTTTTAATTTGTTCTTTTTCTAGTTGTTTTAGTTGTATGCCCAATTCATTGATCTCCTCTTTTTCTATTTTATTTATGTAAGCATTAAGAGATATAAAACTTCCCCTAAGAACTGCTTTTGCTGCATCCCATAAGTTTTGATATGTTGTCTCATTATTGTCATTCTCTTGAATGAAATTATTGATTCTAAGATTTGTTGTTTGACCCAATCATTTTTTTAGGATTAGATTATTTAGTTTCCAATTATTTTTTAGTCTATCTTTCCATGGCCCTTTATTACGCATAATTTTTATTGCATCATGATCTGAAAGGATGCATTTACTATTTCTGCCTTTTGGATTGTGAGGTTTTTATGCCCTAGTACATGGTCAATTTTTGTGTATGTGCTATGTACCACTGAGAAAAAAGTATATTCCTTTCTATGCCCATTCAGTTGTTTCCACAGGTCTGTTACACCTAACTTTTCTAAATGTTTTATTCACCTCCTTAACTTTTTTCTTGTTTATTTTGTGGTTAGATTTATCTACTTCAGAGAGGGGGAAGTTGAGGTCCCCCACTAGTATAATTTTGCTGGCTATTTCTTCCTGCAACTCCCTGAACTTCTCCTCTAAGAATTTGGATGCTGTACCATTTGGTGCATATATATTTAGCAATGATATTACTTCATTGTCTATGGTGCCTTTTAGCAGGATGTAGTTTCCTTCCTTATCTCTTTTGATAAGATCTATTTTTGCTTTTGCTTTGTCTGAGATCAGGATTGCTATCCCTGCTTTTTTTACTTCAGCTGAAGCATAATATATTTTGCTGCAGCCTTCTAACTTTACCTTGCATGTGTCACTCTTCTTCAGATGTGTTTCCTGTAAACAACATATTGTAGGATTATGGTTTTTAATCCAATCTGCTATATACTTCTGCTTTATGGGAGAGTTCATCCCATTCACATTTACAGTTATGATTACTACCTGTGTCTCTTTCTCCATCTTTTTTTTGCCCCCTGTTTTTGCTTTTCTTTCTCCTTTCTCCTCCCCCCCCCCCTAATGTTTTGCTTTTGACCAGTGCGTCTTTGGGTCCCACATCCCTTCTATTATCCCTTTCCCTTTTCTTCCTGGTTACCCTTACTGCTTCTTCCCTCTCTTCTATCCCCCCTCCCTTTTCTTTGCCCTTTCCCCTCCTACTACCTATAGTGCAAGTTAGATTTCTATACCTAACTGATTATGTTATTTCCTTCTTGAGCCAAATCTGGTGAGAGTAAGGTTCAAACAATGCTCATCCCCCTCTCTTCTTTACCTCTGCTGTAATAGGTTTTTGTGTCTTTTTCTGTAATGTAATTTACCCTTGTCTGTCTCCTCCTTTCTCAGTACATTTCCTTAGCTCAGACTAATCCACTTACTTGGATCCATTTAGCCCACTTGATTAAATTTTTTTTTATCATTACATCAAAGTCAACTTATATCCACCCCCTTTATGTATACTCCTTTAACACGGTATAGTAACAATACAGTTCTCAAGGGTTGCAAGTGTAATCTTCCCTTGTAGCGATGTAAACATTTTGCCCTTATTAACAACATATTATATATTTCTGTCCCATTTACCTTTTTATGTCTCTCTTGAATCTTGTACTTGAAGATAAAATTTTTTGTTGAGCTCTGGTCTTTTTATCAGGAACGTTTGGAAGTCCCCTATTTTGTTGAATATCCATCTCCTTCCCTGAAAAATCATGCTCATTCTTGCTGGGTAGTTAATCCTTGGCTGCATTACAAGCTCCTTTGCCTTATGGAATATCATGTTCCATGCCCTATGGTCTTTTAATGTAGATGCTGCAAGGTCCTGTGTAATCCTGACTGTGGTTCCATGATATTTAAATTGTTACTTTCTGGTTGCTTGCAGTAATTTCTCTTTAATCTGGTAATTTTGGAATTTAGCTATTATATTCCTTGGTGTTTTCAATTTGGGATCTCTTTCAGTCAGGGAGCGGTAGATACTTTCTATAGTTATTTTACCTTCAGCTTCTAGGACTTCAGGGCAGTTTTCCTTTATGATTTCCTGAAGGATATTGTCCTGGCTTTTTTTTGCATCGTGACTTTCAGGTAGGCCTATAATTTTTAAATTGTCTCTCCTGGATCAATTTTCCAGATGAGCTGTTTTACTCATGAGGTATTTTACATTTTCATCTATTTTTTCATTTTTTTGCTTCTGTTTGACTGATTCTTGCTCTCTCATAGAGTCATTAGTTTCTATTTGTTCAATTCCAGTTTTTAACACATTGTTTTTTTCTGTTAGATTTTGTACTTTCTTCTCCAGTTGGTCAATTGTATTTTTAAGGGATTTATTTTCTTCATTGAACTTTTTTTCCAATTGGCCAATTGTGTGTTTTAGGGACTTGTTTTCTTCAGTGTACTTTTTTTCCAATTGGCCAATTGTACTTTTAAAGGACTGCTCTACCTCTCTCATTTGACTTTTAAAATCCTTCTTGAATTCTTCTAAAAAGGCTTTTTGGGCTTCAGACCAGTTCATATTCCTTTTTGATGTTGCAGATGTGGGTTTGATGACAGTGTTGTCCTCTTCAGAATTTCTGTCTTGATCTTCACTCTTCTCATAATATGAATCTATCGTACATTTCTTTTTACTCATGGTGTTTCTTTATTCCCTGGCCTTTAAAGAGATTAAGTTCTCCTGCTGGGGAGCAAAGGGCACTGACCCAAGCTTCTTGTGTTAGGAGCCTAGGTCTTGGTCACTGGCTTTGTGTGCTGGGCCCTCTTATGTTGGCAATTGGAGGCTGTAGGGTTCTGGCAGCTTATCTGGTGATAGGTTGGAATCAGCAAGGCTGGGACTTTCAGGTAAATCTAGGTTGCCTACTTTTCCTTTCCTTTAGCTTTGTTTAGCTCCTTTTAGATAAGTGCTGCCAGGTGTTTATCTGCCTGGGGCCCCTTGCAGTGCTGCCTCCCTTATTTCTGTTGAGGCACTGGGAGACTTCTTTGCTGTAGAATGCCATGGCACCTGGTGGTTTTCTGATCTAGTTTCCACTAGTTACCCCACCCTCACTGAGGCACTAGGAGGTACAGCTGTTGTTGTTTGCCTGCTGGACCACCTGGGCTTCAGGATCTCCTCCTGGTTGGCAGTTGGAGGCTATAGGGTTCTGACAGCTTACCTGGTGTTGGGCTGGAATCAACAAGGCTGGAACTTTTTGGCACCTCTAGGTTACTTTCTTCAGCTCCGTTCAGACATATTCTGCTGGGTGCTTATCCACCTGAGGCCCTTTGTAGTGCTGCTTCCCTTATTTTTGCTGAGGCACTGGGAGACCCGTTTGCTGGGCTACTGCACTGCAGCTCCCCATCTTTCTTCTGGTTCAGCTGTTCCAGGGTTTTTTCTGGGGTGATATTTTCTGGGTTTTCAGAGGTTGATAGGGGAGAGTGAGAGTGACTACCTTTTTACTCCACCATCTTGGCTCCCAGAAGCAGAAGTCCCACTGCCACTTTTTTCCTTGCATGATTATCTGTGTTGGTCTTTGGGTATATGTTTTTGCTCCCATTTGGATGTTTCATCTTTTACTGGTCCATTATCTTTGATGACATGAATGGTAGGAGTAGAAAGGAAAGAAAAATAAATTCCTCTACAACCTCCTCCCATAGTAATTTCCTCTTGGGGACCTGGTTTTTCCTCCATTTCTGTCTCAAAGTCTTGAACTAGAACTGTTGTATTTCCTGCTAGTGTGTCTATTTCTGTGTATAAAACACACATATGTGTGTATATACATACATGTACATATACATATACATATTTATATATTTCCTTTGTATTATCATTTGCCTTTATCCAATGACCAATTATTCTTTCAAACTGGTTAAAGACTTAGTCACATATTCTAAAGGGCTGGAGAAAAATTCCTACTTTACATGTTATGATTACCTTCTTGGACCTCCAAGACCACATCAAAAAGAGTGGGGTTGGAAAATCCACTCCTTCATTAATCACTGGTGTTCTGTTCATGTAAGATGCTTTAGAGAAGGAAAAAGTACATGCTTAGTGCTTGATTTCAAAGATAAGCAAGTAGAATATTAAATTAAATTTAAACAAATGTCAATCTCAAAAAGCGGGTATTTTCCAATAAGAAAATTTTTAAAATCATAACTTTCTCCTTTCTTTGTATCACCAGGATTTAGCACAGTGTCTGGCATATATAAAGTACTTAATAAATGCAAGTTGACTGACTGGATAATAAAGGAAACTGCTCCTTTCCACTCCCACCATTCATGTCATCAAAGATAATGGACCAGTAAAAGATGAAACATCCAAATGGGAGCAAAAACATATACCCAAAGACCAACACAGATAATCATGCAAGGAAAAAAAGTGGCAGTGGGACTTCCGCTTCTGGGAGCCAAGATGGCGGAGTAAAAAGGTAGTCACTCTCACTCTCCCCTATCAACCTCTGAAAACCCAGAATATATCACCCCAGAAAAAACCCTGGAACAGCTGAACCAGAAGAAAGATGGGGAGCTGCAGTGCAGTAGCCCAGCAAACGGGTCTCCCAGTGCCTCAGCAAAAATAAGGGAAGCAGCACTACAAAGGGCCTCAGGTGGATAAGCACCCAGCAGAATACGTCTGAAAGGAGCTGAAGAAAGTAACCTAGAGGTGCCAAAAAGTTCCAGCCTTGTTGATTCCAGCCCAACACTAGGTAAGCTGTCAGAACCCTACAGCCTCCAACTACCAACCAGGAGGAGATCCTGAAATTCAGGTGGTCGAGCAGGCAAACACCAATTGGACAAACACAATTTTTCATCCCCTATTGAAGACTCCCTATCTTCGATCTCTTTCAGCTTTAGACCTCCCCAATATCCTATTCCAAACCCCCCATTCCTTCTACTGTGTTCTGTTTTTAAAATGCTTGGCTTGTCTTAACAAACTTGCTTTCATTTTAATCTTTTTTTGTTTCTCACTCCTTCCATTTTCTGACACTCATTGACGCTTGGCTCCTTTTCATTCTTGGCCACCTTTTCTGATACTATTTGTATTTTCAATCATACAATGAAGTAAAGGCTATGGCACTGGAGAATGAAAGGAGTCTTCTTTCTCTCTATTTCCACTTCTAAACTTTCCCTCTATTACAGTTACTTGGTAACCTGTCCTCATCATCCAAAACATATTGTGGTGACTATTATCTGCCAACTCCTAGGTGACTGTCTTTCCTTAATGAATTCAGTATTTGACTTAAAGTCTTTCTCTTCACCCCAAATTCTGTTTTCATATGAGGAACTTCAACAAAAATGTCAACTCCTTTAAACACCTTAATTTATGATTTCCTCAGTCTGTTTAGTTCCCATAAGCAGAAGATCATAATCAGTAGGTCTCCACTTTAGCTACACTCAGAAATGAACAAACCTTTGATCTTGCCATCACACATGTGTTCCAGTTTCATGTTCACGAACTCTAAAATTCTTTTATAAGATGACAATCTTTTATAAGTTCCTCTTTCTTTCTTCCTTATCATCCCTAACACTGTTCTTCATCCTCACTATGACCACCAATACATTCACCCCTTAGTTCTTTCCCAGGACATCACCCCATGCACTCACTATGTTCTCCTTCCTCCCCTACTCTAACTCCTTGATGAAGCAATTAAAACTCTCCAATGTACTGTTGCCCCCTTACCTATTACTGACCATCCCTTGCCAAGTACCCACCTTGGATTGTCCCACTAAACATTGTTTTTACTTCTATTTATGTGTTGCTAAATGGAACTGGATAAAGTATCAAAACTATGTTTACTAGGTCCACTACAAATTTATATTAAGCAATCTCAGTTGGGTCCTCACTGCAGCAAGACAATCCTTTTACATCTCTCTAACTGACTCTATTCACCACTATGACTATTCCATACTTTTTCATCACTCTTCAAGGCTTGTATAGTACTCTATCCTCTATACTCTCTCATCTAAAGACTTTGCTTCATGTTTCACCAAAAAAAAAAAAAATGAAGCAGCTCTCTGAGAGGTCCCTCTTTTCCCCTCATCCTCATTTCACATCTCTCAGAGATCTTCTCCCACTTTCTACTCATTCATCCCCATTTCATATAAAGAGGTGGTCCTTCTCCCTCCTAATGCAAACCCCTGAATATACATCCTTGCTCCTATTCCACTCTGTGTTCTCCGACAGATTCCCTCTTTTGTCATACCTTTCCTCTTACTAATATTTAATCTCTCTTAACTAGTGGATCCTCCTTTGCTGCCTACTGCCTACCAATATACCCAAATCCTTCCCATACTTAAACACTTTCTCTTTTCCACCATCACTGCTATTTATCTTACTATATCTCTCCTCCCATTTTGGCTGATCTCCTTGAAAAAACTCTATACAATCACGGCCCCCATTTCTTCTTTTCTCCCTGTCTCCTAAACCTTTTGCAGTCTGACTTCTGACTTCATTATTCAACTGAAACTGTACTTTCTAAAGTACCAATGATCTCTTGATTGCCAAATCTAATTGTCATTTTGCAATCCTTATCCTTCCTAAACTCTGGAGAACATTTACCACCCCCTTTCCATGGATGCTCTCTCTTCTATGTTTTTTTTTGGGGGGGGGTAATATCATTCTTTTCCTAACTCTCTTCCTATTTGTCTAAACACACTAAAATCTCTTTAATGCTCATTAATCATGAACTCTGTCCTGAGAACTCTTCTCTTCTGCTTATACACAATCTCCCTTGTTGATTTCATCCTTCTGAAAGGTTCAATTATCATTTCTATAGAGGTGATTCTCAGATCTATTTATCTAGTCCTAACCTCTTTCATGGCCTCCAGTCTCACATCTCCAAGTGCCTATTAGATGTCTCAAATTACATGTGCCATAAACATAGTAATCTCAACCTGTCCAAAATAGAATTTATCATCTCTACCCCACTCCAGTACTCTCTATTTCCTTATTTTCTTATTAAAATTGATGGTACCACCATCCCATCTGTAGCCTAAGATTGTAAACTTGGTGCCATCCTTGATTTATAACTCACACTCACCCCATACCCAAATATCCAATCTGTTACTAAGTGTGGCTGTATCTACTTTCATAACGTCTCTTGTATATGTCTCTACTAATTTGGTTACCATATGGTGCAGACTCAGGCCCTTATCATCCCACCTAGACTATTACAATAGTCAGCCTTATTTTGGTTAAGTTATTTTCCTCAGATCTATCCCGAGTTCAGTCCATCCTCCACTCAGCTACCAAAGTAATCTTTCTTAAGGGACAGGTCTGATCATGTCACCCCCAACTACAAACACACACACATGCACACACACACACACACACACACACACATACAAACACACACACACCTCCAGTGCCTCCTGATTACCTCAAGGATAAAATTCTGTTGGACTTTTAAAGCCTGTCATAAACTGGACATTCTTAGCTTTCTAGTCTATGGGAAATAGGGGATTAGGTTCACATTACCACTCAAAACTGTAATCTTTCACTAGAAAATTACTGAAAATATACTTTTCTGCATCCAATTACTTATAACAAAACATTAATTCTGATGATACACACTTTTTCCTAACACAGTAACCATTAAATAACTCATAAAATGCAGTACACAAAACAAAATTGGTAACATGCAAAACATTTTTCTTGCTATTAATTCTCCAGAATTCTATGACCTTTTGTGCTAACATCTCAATATAAAAGCATAACACATGAAATTGATAGTATCACAAATATGGTGCAGCAAATAAAATTCTTAAAACTAAAACTTTTTTTTCACTTGTCTTTTACCTTCCACTGTGTCAAATGGTGGTATGAGGACATTGTACTCTATACTATGCTGCTATAAACCTCTCTACCTTGGCTGCTCTCTGAAAACTAAGGGACAGGTTGCTGCTTTCAGAAAATACTGATACTGGCAATGTCTAGACATCACCTCCAACATTGTCTTTTATGGTCTGGTGGATGGCATTAGAGATCCTAAAGGCTACACTGGCTTAAAATAACCCATCAGTGACATCTGCTTTGTGTGTGGTTTGAGATCCTTAAGGGTCTTGGAGTGTGGGAGCACAGCAGAGGCAAGCTGATATTTAACCTTGAGGCTGTGATTAATGATGGGATTGACAGTCTCAAAGTCTCTAACCAGCTGGTCCATTCGGCTGACAGCAGCTGGCTGGAGACATTCCTGCATGAAGTTTATCTAATACTTTTATTTTCTCACTAAACCATATCACTGTCTTTGCACACTTGAGCTTGGAGCTCAAAGGACTTACATTACACTTTGGTGGCATAATTGCAAAACAAAACTTGTATTTTAAGGAAAATATGACACAAATGCATAGGGAGCTCTTAACAATGGTAGGGTGAACAAGACTAGTAAACAGCATAGTAGGATACCAGTGACTCCGCAAACTTATCCATGAAACACCTCTATTTTTTTCTGTATTGTGTGTAGTGATGAGTGTGGGTGGTTGCCAACATGAAAGTGAAAATGAGGTTGCTAATAAAATCATGTGAATGCTTGAAATTGTAGAAGCAAAACAATTGAATGTTGAGAATTGACTATATATTGTTCATGCATATTTGTTCATATATTTGTCTCCCTCATTACAATGTGAGCCGATAGGGACAGGGACTGTGTTTTTGCCTTTCTTTGTACCCCAAGTACTTATTAAAGTGCTAGATGAATTGTGGGTGTTTAATCAATGCATGTTGACTGACTGACTAAACTTGCTAACTTGCATTCAATTATAGTCACCTAATTATTACAAGCACCCTTTACAATGAATAAATAAATTGTCTCAATCTGAATGTGATTAACTATGCCTTTTTAATGTTTCATAACATTTTTGTGTCCATTTTGGATTTTTTTTTGTGTTGTTTTTCTCATGTCTCTGCCATTAGTTTACTTATTTCTAAAATAGGTCTAAAGATAGAAATGGTGGCTGCCTCATGAGTTTTATGGGAATCATGTGAGATTATGCATTAGTATTATTTTGTTTTTAAATGGGAATCAAATGAATGCTTTAATGCATGAGAACTTTGCAACTATAAAATACAATGCAAATGTAAGCCATCATTGGTATTAATTTAAGCCTGTATGTATATGGAGAGCCACTAAATCTCACTGACTGGATGGATATGGTCAAACTTACGCTTTCTAAACATCATCTTTGTTTGGTTAAACTATGATAAATAAATGTAATTGAATATTATTGTATTGTAAGAAATTAATATAATTAATACAGAGAAGCAGAGAAAGAAAAATCACGTTGGCAGCTGAGTGCAAGATGAATGGGAGAAGAGAGAGAACTGAGAAAGAGCAGTATTAAAAAACAAACAAACAAACATAGAGAGGAGAGAAAGTCCAGGAAGAAGTGATTAAAGTTATCAAATGCTGCAGAGAGATCAAGAAGGCTAGAGAAAAGGCCATTTGAGTTTGCAACAAAGAAATTATTATTAACTTTAGAGAATTTAGTTTCAGTTGAGTGATGAAGTCAGAAGCCAGATTGCTCTGAAGTTTAAAATGTGATAAGACAGTTCAGGTCCTTACAGTTGGTTCATTCTAGCCAAAACAGATAATGGAAATCTTCTTCAGAATTCAATAAAGAACAAGATATTTATAGCACTCTTACATTTACATTGAGATTTCATTTCAACACAAGAAAATGGAATTGACATAGATAAGAAAGAGTGAAGGAAGAAGAAGAGGAGGAAGAAGAAGTAGAGGAGGAGGAAGAGAAAGAAGAAGAAGAGGAAGAAGAAAAAGAAGGAAAAGGAGAAGGAGAAGAAGAGGAGGAGGAGAGAGAGAGGAGAAAGAGGAGGAGGAGGAGAAAGTAAAGGAGAAAGAGAAAAAGAAAGTTCATATAGTGATAAGAATTTACACAGAAATTGTTGAGAAAGTCAATATTATCCTTACAGGGCTACACCTTGTTGAATAAAAATGAAAAATTGTCAGGCAAGTTCTTTTGCTATTTTCCTTATAGTTCTTTTGATTACTTGATAACTGTCACAGGTTTTAAATGACTTTTAGGCCCTCTTTCTCTTTCTTGTCCCTAACCTTTTTCAGGACAACTTATTATGTCTAGAAAATTAGCCAATTATATCAAAATCATATAATTAGCATCCTTTACACTGACACACCATTTTGCAACATAAAGTGTATTTTCATTACTTTAAAATTAAAGCAATTACATGAAGAAGTCCCTTTTCCCTTTTTAATGATCTATTTGTGATACAGACCAAGTAGTGGCATTGCTAGATCAAAAGGGTATAGACAGTTTGATTGAGCTTTGGACATAGTTCTAAATTGCCCTCCAGAGTGGCTGAATTAGTTCACAACTCCACCAATACATTAGTGTCCTAATTTTTTTCACCTCTTCTCCAACATTTATGATTTTCCTTTTCAATCACATTAGTTAATATAGCAGGTGTGAAGTTGTACTTCAGAGTTGTTTTAATTTGCTTTTCTTTAATCAATAGTGATTTAGAGCATATTATCACATGACTGTAAGTAGCTTTAATTTCTTCATCTGAAACCTGCCTGTTCAGATCCCTTGACCATTTATCAATTGGAGAATGGTTTATATTCTTATAAATAATAATCTGTGATATAGTTTAAAAGAACTTTAAAGGTAGAATACTATGAAAGTATCCTCAGCTTTATTGAATTCTGAAACAACATAACTAGATGGGAATGAGTATAATATGCTGTGTCTACTTAATAAATATATATACATACACACACATATACATACATACATGTGTTTGTATATGTGTAAATGTATGCATGCATATATATACACACATATACATACATACATACATACATACATACAACGTGTATACATAGTACAAGGACTGATGGATGATACCAAGTTGATTCAAATACAGATCCAAATGATGAATGATATTTGAGTTTCTAGTCAGAAAATCAACTTAGTTAAGTTCAGGGTTCCTCATCATCATGTTGGCCATAGGATAATGGATTTTTCTGCTACAGTTCTTGAATGTTATGCATTCAAGAGAGTATATAAGAGTATTCGTGAGCTATGTCAGGTGGTGGGATACAAACACTAAGGAAATACTATATGCTTTAGGCAGTGGACTATTTAAAACTTCTTAGTACAATATAATCCTAGAGCTAGAAGATTTAAATGGGTCATGTTACACAGTTCTTATATTTTGATATTCCAATAGTTTCTTGGCAGCATCAGTGTTGGTACTTATTCTATCTAAGTAGTTCATACCTAAATAAGAAATCTTATTATATTCATATCCATGTTTTCAACATTAATTTTTTTCATAAGATTTTGAGTTTCAAATTTTTCTGCCTCCCTCCCTCATATTCCCCCTCCCCAAGAAAGCTAGAAATCTGATATAGATTATACAAGTACAATCATGTAAACATATTTCCACATTAGTCATGTGAAAGAAGAAACAGAACAAAAGGGAAAACCACACACACACACACACACACACACACACACACACATACACACAGTGAAAATAGTATACTTCTATCTGCATTCTGACTCCATAGTTCATTCTTTGGATATAGGTGGCATTTTCATCATGAGTCTTTTGGAATAATCTCTGATCATTCTATTATTGAGAAGAGCTAAGTTAATCCTAGTTAATCATTGCATAATGTTGCTGTTACTGTGTACAATGTTCTCCTGGTTCTACTTATTTCATTCAGCATTAGTCCATGTAAGTCTTTCAAGGTTTTTCTGAAATCCACCTGTTCATCATTTCTTATAGCACAATATAATTCTATTACATTCATATGCCACAACTTGGTCAACTATTCACCAATTGATGGACATCCCCTCAATTTCCAGTTCTTTGCTACCACAAAAAGAGCTACTATAAATATTTTTGTATGTATAGGACCTTTTCCCTTTTTAATGATCTATTTGGGATACAGACCAAGTAGTGGCATTGCTGGATCAAAAGGGTATAGACAGTTTGATTGAGCTTTGGACATAGTTCTAAATTGCCCTCCAGAGTGGCTGAATTAGTTCACAACTCCACCAATACATTAGTGTCTCAATTTTTTCACCTCTTCTCCAACATTTATGATTTTCCTTTTCAATCACATTAGTTAATATAACAGGTGTGAAGTTGTACTTCAGAGCTGTTTTAATTTGCTTTTCTTTAATCAATAGTGATTTAGAGCATATTATCACATGACTGTAGGTAGCTTTAATTTCTTCATCTGAAAACTGCCTGTTCAGATCCCTTGACCATTTATCGATTGGAGAATGGCTTATATTCTTATAAATTTGACTCAATTCTTTATATATTACAGAAATGAGGCCTTTATCAGAAACATTTGCTGTAAATATTGCTTCCCACCTTTCTGCTTTCCTTCTAATCTTGGTTGCATTGGTTTTGATTGTGCAAAACCTTTTTAATTTAATATAATAAAAATTATCCATTTTGCATTTCCTAATGTCCTCTATTTCTTGTTTGGTCATAAATTCTTCCCTTCTCCAGAGATCTGGAAAGTAAATTACTCCTTGCTCTCCTAATTTGCTTATGGTACCATCCTTTATGTCTATATCATGTGCCCATTTTGAACTTTTCTTGGCATATGGTGTGAGATGTTGGTCTATGCCTAGTTTCTGCCTTACTATTTTCCAATTTTACCATCAATTTTTGCCATATAGTGAGTTCTTATCCTAGAAGCTGATGTCTTTGGGTTTATCATTTTTTTAATTATTTTTCTTTCTTTTTTCTTTTTTTAAGGCAATTGTGGTTATGTGACTTTCCCAGAGTCACACAGCTAATAAGTGTTATATATCTGAGGCCGGATTTGAACTCAGGTCTTCCTGACTTCAGGGCTGGTGCTCTATCTACGATGCTCCTAGCTGCCCCCTTTTGGGGTTTATCAAAGAGGAGGTTACTATAGTCATTGATACTGTTTCTTGTGTATCTAATTTATTACTCTTATCCACCACTCTATTTTCTTAGTCAGTACCAAATAATTTTGATGTTTGCTGCTTTTTAACATAGTTGTAGATCTCTTATGGCTAAGCCACCTTCCTTTGCTTTTTTTTTTCATTAATTCCTTTGATATTCTTGACCTTTTGTTCTTTCAGATGAATTTTATTAATTTTTTCTAGCTCTATAAAATATTTTGTTGGGAGTTTCGTTGGTATAGCACTGAATAAGTAAATTAATTTAGGTAGAATTGTCATTTTAGTTATATTAGCTCAGTCTACCCATGAATAATGGATATTTTCTCAAATGTTTAGATCTGACTTTATTTTTATGAAGTGTTTTGTAATCATGTTCATATAGTTTCTTTTTTTTTCTTGGCGAGTAGTCTCCTGAATATTTCATATTGTCTACAGTTTTTTAAATGGAATCTCTTCTTGCTGAGCTTTGTTGGTAATATATAGAAATGCTGATGATTTATGAGGGTTTATTTTATATCCTGTGACTTTGCTAAAGTTGCTGATTATTTCAAGTAGTTCTTTTTTACTTGATTAGTATAGCATCATATCATCTGCAAAGAGTGATAGTTTTGTTTCCTGTATTGCCTGGTCCCGAGGTGGGGAACTTGTGGTGTCTAGGCCAAAAGTGACCCTCTAGGTCCTCAAGTGTGACCTTCTGAATGAATCCAAACTTCACAGAACAAATCCCCTTAATAAAAGGATTTATTCTGTAAAACTTGGACTCAGTCAAAAGGCTGCACCCAAGGACCTAGAAGGTTACATGTGGCCTTGAGGCCACAGGTTCCCAAACCTTGACCTAGCCTAATTTCTTCAACTTCTTTTTCTTCTCTTATTGCTAAAGCTAACATTTCTGGTCCAATATTAAATAATTGTGGTGATAATTAGCATTTTTGTTTCACCCCTGATCTTAATGGGAAGGCTACTAGCTTATCTCCATTATATATGATTCTTACTGATGGTTTTATTGTTTTGTTTTTGTTTTTTTTTGGGTAGGCAATGGGGTTAAGTGACTTACCCAGGGTCACACAGCTAGTAAGTGTCAAGTGTCTGAGGCCAGATTTGAGCTCAGGTTCTCCTGACTCCAAGGCTGGATCTCTATCCACTGCATCACCTAGCTGCCCCACTGAAGGTTTTAGATAGATACTACTTATTTTAAGGAAAGAGCCATTTATTCCTATACTCTCTAATATTTTTAGTAGGAATGGGTGCTGTATTTTGTCAAAAGCTTTTTCTGCATCAATTGAGAAAATCATATGATTTTGGTTAGTTTGTTACTGATATGGTCAATTATGCTAATAGTTTTCCTAATATTGAACCAGCTCTGCGTTCTTGTTATAAATCCCACCTGGTCATAGTATATTATCCTAATGACAAATTATTATAATCTCTTTGCTGATATTTTATTTAAAATTATTGTATCAATATCCATTAGGGAAATTGGTTTATAATGTTCTTTCTCTGTTTTGGTTCTTCCTGGTTTAAGCATCAGCACCATATTTGTGTCTTAAAAGAACTCTGTCTTTGTCTATTTTTCCAAATAGTTTGTACAGTATTGGAATAAATTGTTTAAATTCAGTTTAGAATTCACTTGTAAATCCATCAAGCCCTGGAGATTTTTTCTTAGGGAGATCATTGATGGCTTGCTCAACATCTTTTTTTTCTGAAATAGGATTATTTAAGTATTTTATTTCCTCTTCTGTTAGTTTGAGCAATTTATATATTTTGTAAATATTTATCCATTTCACTTTGATTTTCAGATTTATTGGAGTACAATTGGGCAAAATGACTCCTAATTATTAGTTGAATTTCCTCTTCATTGGTGGTTAATGCACCCTTTCCATTTTTGATGCTGGTAATTTAGTTTTCTTCTTTAATTTTTTAAATCAAATTTACCAAAAGTTTATCTATTTTAATGGTTTTTTTCCCATAAAACCAGCTCTTAGTTTTATTAGTTCAATACTTTTCTTAATTGAAATTTTATCAATCTTTTCTTTGGTTTTCAGAATTTCTAATTTGGTATTTAATTGGGAATTTTTATTTTTTTTCTTTTTCTAGCTTTTTTAATTGCATGTCCAATTCACTGATCTCCCCTTTCTCTATTTTATTCATCTAAGCATTTAGAGATATATAATTTCCCCTAAGAACTGCTTTGGCTACATCCCATACAATTTGGTATATTGTCTTATTATTGTCATTCTCTTTGATAAAGTTATTGATTATCTCTATGATTTGTTGTTCAACCCACTCATTCTTTAGGATTAGATTATTTAGTTTCCAATTAATTTTTAGTCTACCTTTCCATGGTCCTGTATTACAGGTAATTTTTATTGTATCATGATCTGAAAAGTATGAATTTGATATTTCTGCTTTTCTGAGTTTGACTGTGAGGTTTTTATACCCTAATGCATGGTCAATTTTTGTGTAAGTGCCATGTACTGCTGAGAAAAAGGCATATTCCTTTTTTTTCCATTTGATTTTCTCCAAATATCTATCATATCTAACTTTTCTAAAATTCTATTCACCTCCTTAACTTCTTTCTTGTTTATTTTGTGGTTAGAATTATCTAGTTCTGAGAGAGGGAGGTTGAGGTCCTCCACTAGTATAATTTTGCTGTCTATTTCTTCTGTAATTCACTTAACTTCACCTCTAAGAATGTGAATGGTATACCACTTCATGTATATATGTTTAGTATTGATATTGCTTCATTGTCTATGGTACCTTTAGGAAGATGTAGTTTCTTTCCTTTTCTCTTATAATTAGTTCAGTTTTTGGTTTTGCTTTGTCTGAGATCAGGATTGGCCCCCCCCTTTTTTTTACTTCAGCTGAAGCATAATATATTCTGTTCCAGCCTTTTGCCTTTACTCTGTGTATGTCTATCTGCTTCAAATGGGTTTCTTATAAACAACATATTGTATTCTGTTTTTCAATCCACTTTGTTATTCACTTTCATTGTATGAAAGAGTTCATCCCATTCTCATTCACAGTTATGATTATTAACTGTGTATTTCCCTCCATCCTATTCCCTCCCCCTTTTATACTTTCCTCTTTCCTTTTACCCTTAATCTCCTTATCTCCTTATCAGTATTTTGCTTTTGTGTAGCTCCTCCCCTAATCTGTTTTCCCTTCTATTAGCCCTCCTCCCTTTTCTTTCCCCTTTTCCCTTCTACTTTCTTACAGGGTAACATAGATTTCTTTACCCAACTGATTGTGTATGATATTTCCTCCTTGAGCTAAATCTGAAGAAAGTAACATTCAAACAATGCTCACCCCCTTCCTTCTTTCCCTCTATTATAATAGGTCTTTTATGCCTCTTCATTTGATACAATTTACCCCATTCTGCCTCCCTCTTTTGTCTTCTCTCAGTACAATCCTTTTTTCACCTCTTATTTTTTTTATCATCACATAAAAGTCAACTTATTCCTACACTCTCTGTCTAAATATTCTTTTTTCTAACTGCCCCAATAGAGATGCAGTTCTTAAGAGTTACAAGTATCATCTTCCCATATAGGGATATATAAAGTTTAACTTCACTGAATACCATGTTTTATTTTTTCTTTCCTGTTTACCTTTTTATGGTTCTCTTGAGTCTTGTATTTGAAGATCAACTTTTCTGTACAGCTCTGGTCTTTTCATCAGGAATGATTGAAAGTCCCCTGTTTCATTGAATGTTCATCATTCTCCATGAAATATTATGCTCAATTTTGCTGGATAGATGAGTGATACTATAAATTTGGACCCTGTCCATCATACTAACATTAAGAGACTGGTATGATGGAATTGTCTCTCCTCTTCAAGGAGGATGAAGATCAGTCTGGAAACAGGAAGAAATGTGGCAGGAGCCTTATGAGTCTTGATAGCATGTTGTTCTCTTTCCCTCTTCCTTAGTCTCCTTTTAATATCTGTGAAATAACCTATGTAGCACTTGAACGATCTATTTATTTTTGTGCCTTATTCTCCTGGTAGGTATAACTGGCCCAATACTTTTCAATCCTATACTTACACATTATTTTATCTTAGTTCTTGTACACAATGTTGTATTAGATATTTATGTTCAACAAATATCTCATTTTATCTTTGAAATATTTGTAATTTTGATTCTTTCAAGATCAGTCAATGAGTACATATTAAGAATCTTCTCTGTGCCAGTAACTAAGACAGGCATTAGAGATATTAATGCAAAGAATGTAAAACAAATCAGCTCAAAATAAGCTCTCAAAGCTTATACTCTAATGTGAGGGAAAAGTATATGTGGAAATTTGTAGATCAAAAATATAAAGTTAAAAAACACAAAAGTTTACATATATATATGGATGTAATATATACATGCTATATATGTGTAATATATAGCATAAGATGAACTTACATACATATTCTATTTGTGTTTGATATATTGCTATACTAGATATTATATGTTTATAGTATGTATTAAGCAATATATTATATGCATAATACGTAGTATGTGACATTTAAAGGTTCAAGAGACATAGTTTCTAGGTAATTTAATAATTTTATTTATAAGGCCAGTAGGTTATTAATAAAAGGACAATCATTCAGTCATCTCTCTCAGGCCAAATAACCCTGATTAGAGAAAATGAAAGACTGAACTAAGTTGCTAAATGTTTAAGTGAAGAGAATGGGTCCAATATGAAAGATGTTTTGAAGGTGAAAGCAGCAAAATTTGGCATCTGCTTGAATATGGGAGGTGAAGTAGAGTGAAGATTCTAGGATAATGCCTAGGGTACACACTGAGAGACTGGTACATTTGATAAAAACAGTTAAGTTGTAATCAGGCAATTTTTTTGGTGGGGGGGAAATAATGAACTCAGATTTGACATGTTAAGTTTAAAATGTTTGACATAGACACAGACACACAAGACAGGCACATAGACAAAGAGAAAAACAGAGTCAGAGAGACTGTCATATAGACTTTAAATATAGTCAGGGCATTGACTTTAATGAGACATTGATTTGACTATATTTAAACATTTGACTCAAAGATACTTCATATCAATAGAAGTTTTTTCCTGTCTTTTACTCTAATCTGAGCTTTATTTTATGCTTGTCTTTTATAGAATTTATTCATTCTTTTGGAGAAAGTGTTCATAATAGAGAAGCATAAAACTTTTGTGGGATCTCTGTTTTTTTAATTTTTTAATCTTTTTTTAAACTTTTTTCACTTCATTCTCAACTGTGGTTTCCCATATATTTTATCCCAATTTCACCTTTTTTCCCATTGTTTATGTAAAATCACCAAGTACTAGAATTCATGCAACTTTAATTTGAAGGGGCATAGCAAGTTCTTCATAGATTTTTTACTACTTCATTCTCAACAATTAATATTGGTGCAAAATTATAATTGCTTGCATGCCCTTCTCAAATACTTATCAGTACTACAATGCATAATAACTAAATAATGCTTCTCATTGTTTTAAGATGTACAACAAAATGTACTTTACCGTTCTTTCATTTCTTCTCTAAGTAGTGCCTGGTTGCTATGTTTCATTTAGTTGCAACTTCCTTCTTTCCTCTAATTTTATTTCCAGGAGTGATGTCAAGATCAATATGATTCAATTTCTTCTGCAGTAAATCCACACATTAATCACTAGACAAGCATCTCATATTTAGAATACAATAGTCAAATAACAGCTTATTGACAATCTAAAAACCATATGATTATTAACACCCTCTGCTCTCCTTTCCTGATACTCAGTCACCATTGCCACAGAAGTGGAAGGGAGGACTGGTCTAGATTTTTGTTTGTTTGTTTCATGGGTTGCAATGACTCAAGACTTTCCATCACAAGGTGACCAACCTATTGGCAAAGTGTCTCTTTGTAGCTAGACAGATTGAACCTCAGGGAAAAAAGAAAAAAACAAAGACTTGATCTGTTGGAGGTAGGACTTCATAAATTCAGTCAACAACAATTTATTGGGTACTTGGAACCAGGCTTTGTGCTAAATGCTAGGGATAGAATGCTTCCTGATCCCAAAGAAATCTCCTCTTCATGGAGAAGATACTATGGAAAAAAATTATACTTGTATGACATATACAGTATAAATGGAAGGTACTCTCAGAGGGAAGAAATTAACAGTTGAGGAAACAGAGAAAAGCATCCTGAAGGAGATGAGATTTTGATCTGAATTTTGAAGGAGCCCAGGGAAGTCAAGAGGGTAAAGGACAGACAGAAGGGCCTTCTAGATATGGAGGACAGTGAGTAAAAAGGCAGATTTATGAGAAGCAGTGCCATGTTTGTGGAACATAAAGAACGCCAGTGTTACTAGACCATACAGTATGTATAAGGGACTAAAGTCTTAGAAGACTGAAAAGACAGGAAGGTGCATGATTGTGAGGGGTTTTAAAAGCATAACAGAGGATTTTATATTTTATCCTAGAGGCTATAGAGAGCCACTGGTCAAAAGCTTTTTTCTGCATCTATTGAGATGATCATGTGGTTTCTGTTAGTGTTTTTGTTGATATGATCAATTATGCTGATAGTTTTCCTAATATTGAACCAGCCCTGCATTCCTGGTATAAATCCTACATGGTCATATTGTATTGTTGTCATGATAAGTTGCTGTAATCTATTTGCTAATATTTTATTTAAAATTTTTGCATCTATATTCATTAGGGAAATTGGTCTATAATTTTCTTTCTCTGTTTTGACTCTTCCCAGTTTAGGTATCAGACCATATTTGTATTATAAAAAGAACTTGATAAGATTCCTTCTTCACCTATTTTCCCAAATAGTCTATTTAGTGTTGGAATTAATTGTTCTTTAAATGTTTGATAGAATTCACTTGTACATCCAACTGACCCTGGAGATTTTTTTCCTAGAGAGTTCATAGATGGCTTGTTCAATTTCTTTTTCTGAGATGGGGTTATTTAAGTATTTTACTTCCTCTTCTATTAATCTGGACAATTTATATTTTTGTATATATTCATCCATTTCACTAAGATTGTCAAATTTATTGGCATACAGTTGGGCAAAATTGTTTCTAATTATTGTTTTAATTTCCTCTTCCTTGGTGGTAGATTCACCATTTTCATTTTTGATACTGGTAAATTGATTTTCTTCTTTCTGTTTTTTTAATTAAATTAACCAAAGGTTTATCTCTTTTACTGGTTTTTTCATAAAACCATCTCTTAGTTTTATTTATCCATTCAATATTGTTTTATTAATTTCAATTTTATTAATCTCTCTTTTGGTTTTCAGTATTTCTAATTTGGTATTTAATGGAGGATTTTTAATTTGTTCTTTTTTCTAGTTATTTTAGTTGCATGCCCCATTCATTCATCTCCTCTTTTTCTATTTCCTTCATGAAATCATTTAGAGATATAAAACTTCCCCTAAGAACTGCTTTCATTGCATCCCATAAGTTTTGGTATGTTGTCTCATTATTGTCATTCTCTTGAATGAAGTTATTGTTTCTCTGATTTGTTGTTTGACCCATTCATTTTTTTTAGAATTAGATTATTTAGTTTAATTTTTAGTTTGTCTTTCCATGGTCCTTTATTACATAAAATTTTTATTGCATCATGACCCGAATAGGATGTATTTAATATTTCTGACTTTCTGCATTGGATTGTGAGGTTTTTATGCACTAGTACATCTTCAGTTTTTGTGTATGTGCCATATACCACTGATAAAAACTTTTCTAAAATTCTATTCACCTCCTTAACTTCTTTCTTGTTTATTTTGTGGTTAGATTTATCTAGTTTAGAGAGAGGGAGGTTGAGGTTCCCCACTAGTATAGTTTTGCTGTCTATTTCTTCCTGTAATTCCCTGAGCTTCTCTTCTAAGAATTTGGATGCTATACCATTTAGTAGACATATGTTTAGTAATAATATTACTTCATTGAATATGGTGCCTTTTAGCAGGATGTAGTTTCCTTCCTTATCTCTTTTGATAGGATCTATTTTTGCTTTTGCTTTGTCTGAGATCAGGAATGCTACCCCCACTTTTTTTTTTTACTTCAGCTGAAGCATAATATATTCTAATCCAACCTTTTACCTTTACCCTGTGTGTGTCTCTGGGTTTCAAATGTGTTTCCTGTAAACAATACAGTGTTTTGTGTTTTTTTTAATCCATTCTGTTATCTACTTCCCTTTTATGGGAGAGTTCATCCCATTTACATTCACATTCACAGTTATGATTACTATCTGTGTCTTTGTCTTTATCCAATTTCCCTCCTGTTTATGCTTTTCTTTCTTCTTTGTCTCTTTCCCTCCTCACTACAGTTTTGCTTTTGACCACCACCTCCCTTAATCTGCCCTCCTTTCTGTCAATCTCCTCTCTTTTCTTTCCCTTTACATTACTACTTCTGCCCTCCATTCTATCCTCCCTCCTTTTTCTTTCCCCTTTTCCCTTCTACTACCTATAGGGCAAATTATATTTCTATGCCTAACTGATTATATTATTCACTCCTTGAATCAATCCATGAGAGTAAGGTTCAAACAATGCTCATCTCCTCTCTTCTTTCCCTCTACTGTAACAGGTTTTTTTGCCTTTTCCTGTAATGTAATTTACCCTTGTCTCCCTCCTTCTTTCCTTTTCTCTCAGTACATTTTCTTAGTTGAATCAATACACTTAGATCCATTTAACCCACTTGATTAGATTTTTTTTATCATTACATAAAAATCAACTTATACTTGCACCCTCTATCTATGTCCTTTTAACATGGTGTAATAACAATATAGTTCTCAAGAGTTACAAGTGTCATCTTCCCTTGTAGGAATGTATACAGCTTGCCCTTATTAATAACATGCTGTTGTTGTTGTTTTTTTTTCTGTCTTGTGTACTTTTTCTGTCTCTTTTGAGTGTTGTATTTGAAGATCCAATTTTCTGTTGAGCTCTGGTCTTTTTTCAGGAAGGTTTGGAAGTCTCCTATTTCACTGAATGTACATCTCATCCCCTGAAAAATTATGCTCATTTTCACTGGGTAGTTGATCCTTGGTTGTAGTCCAAGCTCCTTTGCCTTACGGAATATCGTATTCCACATCCTATGATCTTTTAATGTAGAAGCTACATGGTCCTGTGTAATCCTGACAGTGGTTCCATGATATTTAAATTGTTTCTTTCTGTCTGTTTGTGGTATTTTCTCTTTGACCTGTTCATTTTGGAATTTGGCTACTATATTCCTTGGCATTTTCAATTTGGAATCTCTTTCAGGAGGTGATTGGTGGATTCTTTCTATGATTATTTTACCTTCCGGTTCTAGGATCTCAGGGCAGTTTTCCTTAATGATCTCCTGAAAGATGCTGTCCAGGCTCTTTTGTTTCATTGTGACTTTCAGGTAAACCAATAATTTTTAAATTGTCCCTTCTGGATCTATTTTCCAGGTAAGTTGTTTTACCAATGAGGTATTTTATGTTTTCATCTGTTTTTTTCATTCTTTTCTTTCTTTTTGACTGATTCTTGCTCTCTCATAGAGTCATTAGCTTCCACTTGTACAATTCTAATTTTTAACAAATTGTTTTCTTCAATTAAATTTTTTACTTCCTTTACCATTTGGCCCATTTTACTTTTCAAGGAATTCCTTTCCTCAGTGAGTTTTTGTGCCTCCTTTTCCATTTGGCCAATTTTGCTTTTTAAGGAGTTGTTTTCCTCAGTGTACTTTTTTTTTCAAGTTAGCCAATTGTATTTTTTTAAGTACTTGTTTTCTACAGCTAATTTTTGTCCTTTTTTCGAAGCTATGAATTCTCTCTTGCATACCTCTCATTTCTTTTCCCAATTTTTCTTCTACCTCTTATTTGACTTTTAAAATCCTTCTTGAGCTCTTCCAACAGGGCTTTTTGGGTTTCAGACCAGTTCATATTCCCTTTTGAGGTTTCAGATGTGGATTGTTGACAATGTTGTCCTTTTCAGAATTTCTGCCTTGGTCTTTACTGTCCCCATAAGAATCTATGGTCATTGTATGTTTCTTTTTGTTCATGGTGTTTGCTTATTTCCTGACCTTTAAAAAAATTGAGCTCTCCTACTGTGGAGTAGGGGGCACTGACCCAAGCTTCCTGTGCTGGGATCCTGGGCATGGTCACTGGCTTTGTGTGCTGGGGCCTCAGATGCTGGCAGTTGGAGGCTGTAGGGTTCTGGCAGCTTACCTGGTGTTGGGCT
The DNA here is from genome assembly GCF_900497805.2 of Vombatus ursinus. NCBI lineage: Eukaryota > Metazoa > Chordata > Mammalia > Diprotodontia > Vombatidae > Vombatus > Vombatus ursinus. Next base: position 3,778,827 of record NW_020954570.1, on the reverse strand, counting down.
GTAATCAGCAGCACTGGAGCTCTAGGGGTAGGGGTGGGGAGTCTGGCCCCTGGAGGATATCTTCTCACCTGGGCCTTTTCCTCCTTTCTTTGGCTCCTTGCAAATGGATGGTTCATTGCTGCAGGGTGTTTCTTCACCTGGGCATTTCCATTTTAGAGATGTTCTTCCCAGAGTTTTGCTAAGCACCAGGAGACTTAGCTGCCAGAGAATGCAATGGCATGTGGTGGTTTTCTAAGCTGGTTTCCACTGGCACCTCTAACCAGTCTGAGGCACTAGGGGGTCCTGGTGTTGGTGCTTGCCTGCTCTACCACTTGGGGTTCAGGATCTCCCCCTGGTATGCTGAGGTGAGGCTTTCCACTAGTTTGCTGAGACATCACCCATTCTGTACCACTGCCCCTCCTCCAGGGCAAGAGGGGCGTTTCCTGTTAATTCCTCAAGCTTTCTGGGCTACAGAACTGTTGCACCCCATCTTTCTGCTGGTTCATGTATTCCAGGGTTTTTCCTGGGGTGATATTTTCTGGGCTTTCAGAGGTTAATGAGGGAGGGTGAAAGCAACTTCTTCCTCTACCATCTTGGCTCCCAGAATCTCCAATTGGTGGATTATTTCAATTTCTACTTTACCTTCTGGTTCTAGAATATCAGAGCAGTTTTCCTTGATAATTTCTTGAAAGATGATGTCTAAGCTCTTTTTTTTAAAATCATGGCTTTCAAGTAGTTCAATAATTTTCAAATTATCTCTCCTGGATCTATTTTCTAGGTCAGTTGTTTTTCCAATGAAATACTTCACATTGTCTTTTATTTTCCACATTCTTTTGGTTTTGTTTCATTGTTTCATGATTTCTCATAAAATAGTTTCCATTTGTGCCATTCTAATTTTGAAGGAGTTATTTTCTATAGTGAGCAAAAGCTGACTGCTTTTTAAGGCATTCTTTCCTAATTGGCTTTTTGGACATCTTTTACCATTTGACCTAGTCTGTTTTTTGAGGTGTTATTTTCTTCAGTATTTTTTTGTGTCTCCTTTACCAAGCTGTTGACTCATTTTTCATGATTTTCCTGTATCACTCTCATTTCTCTTCCCCATTTTCCCCCTATCTCTCTTACTTGATTTGCAAAATCCTTTTTGAATTCTTCCATGGCCTGAGACCAAATCATATTTTTTCTTGGAGGCTTTGGATTTATGAGCTTTGACTTTGTTGTTTTCTTCTGAATATGTGTTTTAATCTTCCTTGTCACCATAGTAACTTTCAGTAGTCAGAGTTTTTTTTCCTCCATTGTTTGCTCATTCTTCTAGCTTATTAGTTGATTTTAAGTCTTTGTTAAAATAGGGCTTTGCTTCCAAGGTGCAGGTACACTGTCCCAAGCTTCAGGGGTTTTGTGCATCTGTATTTAGAGATACTTCTATGGATATATAAGTTTTCAGTTCTTCCAAGGTGGTATGATCTAAGGAGAGGTGTTTACTCCTCTCCAGGCCTATGCTCTGGTTTGTGAGAGACCACAAGCACTCTTTTCTTCCCTAGAACTGTGAGGAGGGTCCCCACTCTACTATGGCTATGAGGTCTGCTATGCTAGTGCCCCTCCTCACCCTCCAACTGCCACCTCCCAGGACCTGGGTCTGAGTATGGGCAAAGTAACAAAGTCTTGTCTCAGTGCTAGAAAAAAATACCCCATAATCTCCTTCTGATCAATTGTTGACCCCCTTACTTTGTCAGATGACAGCTCTGGAAGCAGCTGCTGCTCTTGCCACTGCTGATTCAGTCACTCCCAAGGCCTGCACCTGGTTTACTGGGGCTGAGGTTCTGTTGGCATGGTCTGTGTTGAACTGTGCTCCACTTTCACTCAGGTGCAATGGATCTTTCCTGCTGACTTTCTAAGTTGTCTTTGGTGTCTGTGGCTGAGAGGTCTTTAAACCACCACTGCTGTGAGTTATTCAGTGGCCCCAAGGCCTGCTCTGACTTTGCTGGGACTCATTCTGTGTTGGTGTAGCCTGTGCTTGACTGCACTACTCTCTCACCTTGGTGCAACAGAGCTTTCCTGACAACTTTCCAAGTCTTGGACTGGAATGTTTCCCTCCATCTTTTTATGGTTCTGCTGCTCTAGAATTTGTTTAGAAGATTTTAAAAAGTTTTTTTCAGGGATTTGGGTGACAGCTCAGGCAAGTCCCTGCCTTTACTTTGCCATCTTGGCTCTGCCTCCCACAAATTCTAATTTAAAAATTTTTTTTTTCTTCAGTTGACTTTTGTATTTCCTTTTGCATTTGGCACATTCTGATTTTTAAGGAATTCTTTTCTTCAATATTTTTGGTACTTTTTTTTTAACCAAGCTGATAATTTTTTTTTCATAATTTTCTTGCATCACTGTCATTTGTTTTCCCAATTTTTCCTCTCTGATTTTTATCTGTTTCTTTAAGTCTTTTAGGAATTGTTGTTGGGCCAATTAACTTTTTTTTTCTTTGATACTTTGGTTGTAGCTGTTTACATACTGTTTTCTTCTTTGGAGTTTATGTCTTAGTCTTCTTGTCACCATAGCAGCTTTTTATGGTCAACTTCTTTTGTTATTTGCTCAATTTCCAGACTATTTCTTGACTTTGAATGTTATGTTAAAATTGGACTCTGCTTGCCTCAGGATAAGGAGATCTTGTCCCTGCATTCAAGCTTTATCATGCTGCTATTTTCAGAGCTATTTATAGAGGGTTTGCAAGTTTTGGGTGCTTCCAAGTTGGAGCAATCTGGAGAGAGTTATGTTCACTGCTTTCCTTGCCTGTGTTTAGTCTTTACCCAGCAAGTGCCCCTTTCTTCTTGCAGTCACAAACACCAATCCTGCTTCTCTTGGCCCTAGAATGGTGACCAAGTCCCTTGTTCTCTTGTAGCCACAAAGAGGAGCTAGTGTTTCTTTTTACTTTGAAACTGCAGCCAAGGCACCTACTCCCTTGTGACCAACCACGGACACTCCTCATCATCCTGGAAATGTGACCCAGAACTGCATATGGGCAATAGAGTTGCTAATCAGCATTGACTACACCCAGTGCCATCCAGGGGTGCCCTATAATCTCTTTCTGACCATTTGTGTGACCCCCTTACTGTCTCTGGGCTAAGTGTTCCCCAAACTGTTGCTATTGTTAGTACTATCATGACCACCTTTAAAGTCCCACTGCTGGTGCTGCTACAGCCTCCTGCACTCTGGGCTGCCCCCCACCCAGGTGTCATAAACCTTTCCTACTAACATTGTAAGTTGTTTTAGGCTGGAAAAATATCTCACTGTGGATTTTTTGTTGGCTCTGTCTCTCTGGAATTTGATTTGAAGAGTTCTTTTAAAGTTGTTTTTTTTTTTTTTTTTTTGAGAGGAATGTTGGGAGAGTTTAGCTGGATTGCTGATCTGCCATTTTCAATTCATTATTTTTTTTAAAAAGCATTTTATTTGGTGAAATATAATACCACTTTGGAGGATCTTTAATAACAATGTATTTCCCAGCCAACCATCAAAATAATTACAGATTCTTAGGAAGGTATAGAAACAGAAATAATTCTGCTCTATGACCCTCTAACAATCAATAACAAGGAAGGCATATAGCAGGTAGATGTATATTCACCAATACTATTTATTATTGTGATAGGGGATATCCAGCGCAGAGGCCAGGTCGACAAAGGATTCCCAATCATTTGTGAGGTATTTCAGGAGTTCCTGTTTGTTAATGACATTTACAAAATTCAGTTGTTCATTGCATTTGACCCCAAGACATTGCAGACCCTCTTAGAAGAGATCTTTAATGATTCAAAGGAGTTTGGCTAGTCCATTCACACTGGAAAGACTAAATGAATGAAGAGTGTCTATTACCCAGATTTCAAAATGCTTTTAGCTAGATACTTTAGTATGTGTATTTGGGATAGACGAAACACTGGTCATGGAGTTAGACCTAGAATTTAATAGGAGAAAGAAAATGGGTTTTTTTTTGTCTTTTTTGTTTTGTTGGGGAATAATAAAGCTCCTTTTCTGACTTCAGTCTTTTAAACATTTTACAATTGTTGCTATAAAGCATAGAGTATAGTTGTTAAATGAGTGAATGAATTAAAATGAATAAATAAACTAAAAATAAGTATACAGAGGACAATGTGTTGGAACAAGGCAGGCATAAATATGTCACAACATGGCCTAAATAAGAATCTTTTTTAAAAAAGTGGATTAAAAGATGCCATGAAGCAATATGTATAGAAAGAGATGATTGACTGATCATGTGGCAAGAATGAGGAATGACTAGTGGAAAGTGAGAGTGCTCCATTGGTAGCCTCAAATTATCAGGAGAAAGTGAGGGTGGTCTCCAGTGTATTGGGTGTCGCCCCACCTCCTACCCTTGGCAAGCTAATGGATAAGAATCATACAGGATCAACAGACATAAGTGGCCTATGAACAACAACCTGTAGAGAATTTCTGAATCTATAAGTTCTTAGATCCATGTCAATATTTTGGGACATAGAATAAGAACATAAGATTTTTTCTAGTTTGTATTGCTGTCTCCAGTTATTCCATAAATCAGTGCTGTTTTTTGACTGTTGCATCTCTCCAGTTGACATAGAGATTAAATGTTTAGTGAGTGAAGCAGTTTTTGAAAGCCTCCTTACTGTTGTGATTATTTTGTCTCAATTAAATTTCTCTGTGAAATGATGGCCATCATAGCTAATGCCTTTACTCTTGTTTAATTCCAATAATTACAAAGTCTTAATGAAACCTCTGTGGTGAAATCTACCTTGTTGAGTTATCTGATTACCTAAAATTTGGTTATTTTTATATAAATATTTAAAATTGGGAGTTTTCTCTTCTTCACTATTTTCTGTGAACTTATGGGTATGTTACATGCTGTTCTTCCTCCTTTGCAGCTATTCTCTATGGCATCTAGCTTGGTTGATATCTGGGCACAGTCATCCTCTCCCAACCTTTGTGTTTTAATATTTTTTTGATTAGCTATGTGAGATTTGTCTAGATTTCCTTATTCACTTGCCCAAAACATGAAGTGGTAATCTGGGACAAGAAAATCCACAGAAATATAAAAGTAGGGCAGACAGCAGAATAGACACAAAGTGTCAGTAACAATAAGGTAAATTTGCCCCATAAAAAGTATGTCTTTTTATGTTTTTCTTTTTTTTAAGATAAGAATCAATCTGTGGGGGTGGACTAACTTCACTTAGTGAAAATAATAGTTAATATTCATACAGTGCTTATTACATTCTAGGCACTGGGCCAAGTGCTTTACAATTATTATCTCATTTAATCCTCACAACCACCCTGCAAGGGAGGTTCTATTATTATCCCCATTATACAGATAAAGGAGCTGAGACAAACAAAGGTTAAATTAATTGCTTAGGGTCACACAGCTACTAAGGTTCTAAGACTGGATTTGAATTCAGGTCTTCCTAACTCCAGATCAGACATATATACTGTGCCAGAATTATAGAATACTTTAAGGTTTACAAAACACTCTACAGATCAAAGAAAAATGATGAATCTGAGATGTTCTCAAATACATTAATTGAGTTAGGTTTGTAAATATGAGGAAAAGACTTGAACTCAAATCATCACTAAAGTGAAGCTTCATCAAAGCTTTCCTTTCTACCTTGCTTCTACTTTTGGCCCACACAGCTTACACAGATTCAACTCAAATCCCTTAGAAGCCCCCTGAAAGACTCAAAAATAAATGTCAATGAGTGCAGTGTAAGAGAAATGCTGAAGAAGCCCAAGGTAAAGAATACCAATGGCCTCAGAAAGCAATAGCATGAGACAATTAGATGGCACAATTAGATTAGATAGAACACTAAGCCTAGAATCAGGAAACTGTGAGTTAAAATTTGACATCCGACTCCTTAGATGTGTGACCCTGGGCAAGTCACTTAACCTCTGTTTGCCTTAATTCACTAAAGAAGAAAATGGCAAACCAATCCCCTTACAGGGTCATGAAGAGACACATACCACTGAACAACTGAACAACAAGAAGGAAGGAACAGAGACAAGATTCATTCAGTGTAGAAAAATCATCGAGAGGTACTGTCAAGATGGCAGACTGACAGGAACCAGAATTGCTGAGCTTCTGTCCACAAGCTTCTAAACACCTTTAGAAAATGCACCCAATTGAATCCTAACAGAGAAATCCCTCCCAAAAACACAGTGAGTCCTTTGTCCAGCCCACATTGTTAAAAAGAGTCAGAAAAGGAGGTCTGCAAAAAATAGGCCAGGGAACAGGTTGGGCCAAGAGCAAGCCCATTTCAGCTTTCTAGAACCCAAGTAGAGAATGTATATGAAGGAAAGATGAGATCCCAGATCTATACTGGGGTTCCACCAAACCTTACTAGGGTTCTACCAGATGCCAACCAAAAACACTTTGACAGAGGAAGGTGTAAAATGGCAGCTTCAGTGGACTGAATAGGGAACAAGCACAAGGGGGTGGCATAAAGAAATGAAATTCAGTATACAATAATAGAGGTTTAACTCAGCACCCAGGAGCAGAGCAGCATCTCATTTCCAGCATATAGCCCCACCAACAGAAATAATCTAGGTAAAATCCCAGTCAAAAGAGGAACATATAATTATGCCACTTGTAACCAACAGAGATTTCTAGCTTTCGGATAGGATCTGGGGCCAGAAGTAGTCTGCTATTGCTCAAACCCAAACCAAGGTCAGGAACTTGCAGAGGTCAGACTAGGGAGATCAGCTATCAGACTTTGCCCTGCAAAAGACCAGATCTGGGAGCTCTAAAAACTTACAGGTCCTCAGCCTTTGCCAGAGATCTTGGAAAAACATAACATTCAAAAACCCAAGAAAGCAGTAACAGCAAGAGCCAAGGTGCCACAGAATCCAAAATCAAGTCCCAAATCAGAAAGTAGAAAGGAAGAAAGGAAATAAATATTTTAAAGTGCCTATTATGTACCAAGATCTGTTCTAAGCACTTTGCAAACACTATCTAATTTGACCTCACAACCCTAAGAAGTAAGTGCTATTATCATCCCCATTTTACAGTTAAGGAAATAGAGGCAGACAGAGATTAAGGGACTTTCCCAGGGTCAACAAAAAAAGAAGCAATCATAAAGAGCTACTATGGTTATTGGGAAGCTTAAGATGAAAAAGAGAATGACTCCAAAATATCTAAAATCAAAATCTCAAGAAAAAACAAAACATAACCTGAGCAAAGAATTCAACTAGAATTCATAGAATAAATGAAGCATGAGTTAAAAAAATATAGAAATATTTTATTAATGAAATGAAGTGCTTGAGGGAAAATAATGGACTAGAAATGAGAGCTATGGAAGAATGAATTGGGAAGTGAAGTTGCACAAGAGATTAAAAACATCCTTGCACAAGCAACAAACTCTCTGAAAATTAGAAAAAAGAGATCAATAGAAGTAGAAAACTCCATGAGGCAAAAATAAATATTTAAACAAATTAAAAGACCATGAAATAGAGGAAAACAAAAGATATTTCATAACAAAAATAACTGCCCTGGAAAGCAGACTGAGGAGAAAAAAAATTAAGGATCACTGGGCTATTTGCATGCCTTGATTCACCCCACCCAGATCCCTACCAAAGAAAAACTTAAAGAAAACTGCCCAGATTTTTTGGAACCAGAAAGCAAAGTGGAAATAGACATAATCCACCAGTTATTCCCTTAAAGAAACCCTCAAATGAAAATTCCTAGGTACAGCATAGACAAAATCCACTTTCTAGATCAAAGTAAAAAAAGATACTGCAAAGAGTCAAAAAAGGAATTCAAATACCCAGTGCCACAGTCAGGATCATTCATGGTTTTGCAGTCACAACTAAAAGAGAACAGAGAATGTGGAATATAATACTCCAGAAGGCAGAGGCTAAATGCTCATAGCCAAGAGAAACTTACCAAGAAAAACTTGAGGAAGGGAGGTGTATACTTTTAATGTAATAGAGGATTTTCAGGCATTCCTCGTGAAAACACTAGGGTTGCATAGATACTTTTAAATTCCAACATAATAGTGAAGAGAAACATAAAAAGATAAGTATTAATGAACAATGTTAAAGGACTACATAAAATTAATCTGTTTATATCCAAAAATGGGAAGATTTCATATATATATAAATATATATGTCCCTTGTGAACCCTATTTTCATCAGAGGGCATAGACGAAGTAAAGTTAGGTAAAACCTTGGAATACTTGTTATGTCTTTATGATATTAAGAAAATACAGAGGAGAGGAGAAGAGGAATACATTTTAGGGGTTGATTGGCAAGGGAAATGAAGGTTAGGGTAAGTATCTCACATAATCTGGTTGAATAAATAGACATCTACACAAAAATGGAGGAGGGGTGGGGAGAAGAATGGCTGGCTTATTACCTCACTGTCATCTGAACTGGTCAAAAGAAGGAAGAATAAACTACAACAAATTAAATGGAAAGAACTATACACCAAGGGGGAAAAAATCAAAAGTGAATGTTTAAAAATGTATAAAGAAGGAGCCAGACTAAAGTGAAAATATATGAGAAGATATCCCTAATCCATCCCTTTGTGGAGGTGGGAGGTCCACAGATGTTACACATTGCACATGTTTTTGAACTTTTTCAATCAATTGCACAGGATTTTTTTTTCTTTGAGAAAAATACTATTTGTTATTTAGGATGGCTGTCTGGGAGAGGGAGAAGGGAGGCAGGATCTTGTGTTTTTGTTTTTGTTTTTGTTTGTGTGTGTGTGTGTGTGTGTGTGTGTGTGTGTGTGTGTGTCCTCAATATAGAGAACAGGGCTGGTGGGAGAGTGACAAGGAAGATTTTGGCTGATAAAAATAAATAACTTTTTTTTTAAGAATGATCATATAGTAACAAAGATTGCCTAGAGACCCAACCAAACTTTATATGAAGAATGGATAAGGACAGAACTATGTAAGACATCTCAGTGACAAGGTAGGGTAATGTTTTTGGCATTAAGCATAAACTGGGGAGATGGAAATAGGATGAAGAGAAAGACACAGATAGCAATCATAACTGTGGATGTGAATGGGATGAACTCTCCCATAAAATGGAAGTGGATAGAAGAATGGATTAGAAACCATAATCCTACAATATGTTGTTTACAAGCAACATTTGAAAAAGAGAGATACACACAGGATAAAGGTAAAAGGCTAGAGTAGAATACATTATACTTCAGCTGAAGTAAAAAAAAAAAGCAGAAGTAGCAATCCTGATTTCAGACAAAGCAAAAGCAAAAATAGATCTTATTAAAAGAGATAAGGAAAGAAACTACATCCTGCTAAAAGGTACCATAGACAATGAAGTAATATCATTACTAAACATATGTGCACCAAGTAGTATGGCATCTAAATTCTTAGAAAAGTTAAGTGAGTTACAGGAAGAAATACCCCCTTCCATTTTCTTTCCCTTTTCTCTTACTAGTTCTTCTCTCCCTTCAATCCCCCCTTACCTTTTCTTTCTCCTTTCCTCTCCTACAGCATATATTACAAGTTAAATTTCTATACCTAACTGAGTTTGTTATCCCCTCCTTGAGCCAAATCTCATGAGAGTGAGGTTCAAACAATGTTCATCTCTCTCCCTTTTTTCCCTCTAATATAATATATTTTTATGCCTCTTCATGTAATGTAATTTACCCTTTTCTGCTTCCTCCTTTTCTCTTCTCACATTACAGTTCCTTTTAACCACTTCATTACGCTTTTTATCATCACATCAAAGTCAACTTAAACCCATGTCTTCTGTCTATGTATATCCCTTCTAAATGCCACAATAAAAATACAGGTCTCAAGAGTTACAAGTATCATCTTCCCACATAGGGATGTAAACAGTTTACCTTTGCTGAATAACATGTTTTTTTTTTCCCTTTCATGTTTACCTTTTAATGCCTCTCTTGAGTCTTGTATTTGAAGATTAAATTTTCCATTGAGCTCTGGTCTTTTCATCAGGAAAGCCTGGAAGTTCCTTATTTCACTGACTGTCCATCTCCTTCCTGAAAGATTATGTTCAGTTTTGCTGGGTAGCTGATCCTTGGTTGTAATCTAAGGTCCTTTGCCTTACAGAATATCATATTCCAAGCCCTCTGATCTTTTAATATAGAAGTTGCAATGTCCTATGTAATCCTGACTGTGGTTCCACCACATTTGAATTGTCTCTTTCTGGCTGCTTATAGGATTTTCTTCTTGACCTGATTTGGCTACAATATTCCTTGGCTTTTTCAATTTGGGATCTCTTTCAGTAGTTGATCAGTGTATTCTTTTGATGACCATTTTATCCTCTGGTTCTAGGGCTTAAGGGCAGTTTTCCTTGATGATTTCCTGAAAGATGCTGTTCAGGATCTTTTTTTCATCATGGCTTTCAGGTAAACCAATAAGTCTTAAGTTATCTCCTGAATCTATTTTCCAGGTCAGTTGTTTTTCCAATGAAGAATATCACATTTTCTTTTTTTTTTCATTCTTTTGATTTTGTTTTACTGATTCTTGGTGTCTCATAGAGTCATTAGCTTTCAATTGCCCAATTCTAATTTTTAAAGAATTGTTTTCCTCAGTTAGCTTTTGTACCTCCTTTTCCATTTGGTCTGTTTTATTTCTTAGGGAGTTGTTATCTTCAGTGTACATTTTTTTCCATTTTTTTAAATAAATTGTTGAATTTTTCTTCTATTTCCTTCTTCTACTTCTACTTCACTTTTAACATCCTTCTCAAGTTCTTACAAGAAGGCTTTTTGGGCTTGAGACCAGTTCATATTCCCTTTCAAGGTTTCACATGTGGGTATATTGACAATGCTATCCTCCCCTGAATTTGTGTTTTGATCTTCCCTGTTACCAAGATATTTTTCTATGGTCGTTGTTTTTTTATGTTGCTTCTTGCTCATCTTGTTTGTCTTTTTTCTGTTTTTTAAAGTTGATCTTTGATTCTAGGGCACTGTCCCAAGCTTCTTGTGCTGGAGACTAGGGCCTGGTTACTGCTTTGCTTAGGTGGGGCTTGCCACTGGCTTTGTGGGGTGCCTCCCTTCCTGTACTGGCTTCCTTCAGCCACAGCAAGAGGGATATTTCCCAATAATCCTCCTAGTCTCACAAGCTAAAAGGCTGATGTATCTAGTCTTTCTGTTGACTCTACTATTTTAGGATTTTTCCTGGGGCAATATTCTCTGGGTTTTTCCAAGGTAAATAAGGGAGAGTGAGAGCAACTTACTGCTTACTCCACCATCTTAGCACCTGGCAGTTGAAATAGATGACTTTCAAACATTCAGTCTGTGGGTTAATAACTCCAGGAGCAGCACTACCACTGCTGCTGCCACTGCCCCCGCAACCACTACTGATTCAGTTGCTCCTAAAGCCTGGTCCTGATTTTCTGGTGCCAGGGCTGTATTGCATGCACTGCAGCTTTATGCTGGACCATGCTTCTCTCCCCCTTGGTTCTGACAGACCCCTCCTGCTGACCTTCTAAAGTTGTCTGTGACATCTGTGGGCTGTGAAGATAGGAGCCCATCACTGCTGCTGGTGATTCTGTCCCCTGAATGGCTTTGCTTAGGTCCTGTCTGTTTCAGTGCCCTTCCAGCCAGATGCTCCTCTCTCAGGCAAGTGCAACTGACTTTTCCTGTTGACCTTCCAGGTTATCTTGGGCTGGAAATCTGCCTCACACTGTCCCTATGTGGGTTCTACCACTCTAGAATTTGTTCAGAGTCACTTTTCAGAGGTATTTGAAGAGATTTGGGGAAGAGCTCAAGTGAGTCCCTGCTTTCACTCCTTCATCTTGGCTTAGCCTCAACAAATCCTTTTATTAAGGGAAAGTGGCACTCATGTATGGGCCAGGTCCAGAAGGACTCTAGAGGTCATGAGCTGAACGAAGTCTGAATTGAGACATGAGACTTTCTCAAGTGCAAATTCTAGGACAAACCACAAAAGAAAGAATATGTAAAGGTTTAGTTATTTCCAGGTGCTGATGTAAAGATGGGCAGTGAGACAGAAAGAAAGAAGAGGCTTAACTTCAGTATCCTGGAACCTTTGCCAGAGATCTTTTTAGGTAATGAAGATTTTTCAGAATCTCCTAGGATAAAAACAGAGATGGTCTTGGGATGGATCAATGTCTTCATAGATTTGAGAGTTCTCATTACTATTCACAAATCTATCAGCATATCTTATCCAAAGAGAGATAGATAAATTTTTTCTTAGGACCAAATACTCTCTGGAGACATGGGTGAGAATGCTCTAGAGAGGAAGAATCTGCCAAATTTAATATAAGGATTTCTTCTTCTCCTCCTAGTCTTCCTCCTCTTCTTCTTCTTCCCCCTCCTGCTCTTTCTCATTATTATTATGAACAATGACTTGTCTTGCTTGACTCCACAGAGCAGAACTAGTTTCAATGGATTTAAATTGTAGAGGAAGTTTTAGGTTCATTCACTTTCTGACAATTGCAGCAGTCTAAATTGAAAGAGGTGAACTTGGGAGCAGTGGGTTCCCTTACATTGATGGTCTCCTTTAGACTAGTCTAGAATACTATTTATTTTTCATTTACATTGTTGAAGCAATATTTCTTGAAGTATAGAGTTGACTAAATGATATGTAAAGTTCCTTCTAAGACTAAAGTTCAATGTAATTCTGGGTGAACTAAAATAGGCTATTGCAAGGTCAGTTTAGGAAGATGTGAAGTCAAGAGAAGAATCTTTGTGGGCTGAATAAAATAATGCCATTTGTAAAGAAACTAAGTAGGGAGAGGACCATAAGACCTTCTGATAAGAGCAAATTTGGCTACAATAAAGGCCTTAGGGCAATAGAAGAATCTTTTAGAGTCAGAGATGTGTCATCTTAAGGCAGGAGCCTAATTTTGAAAGTAAGCTCTAAATGAGACTGAGAACCATAGCTGACTTGGTAACTTGGATCTACATTGTCAAGAACCCTAAAAACTTGATCCAGCATTGGGTTCCAAAGACCCATGGATGAATTGACTCCAGCGAGAACTACGAGAATAAGGGACCATTGAATTGAGGAATCCAAGGAAGCTCAAGCCTGGGTCTTACTTACATGAGAAGTGAAAAGCACAATCATCTACATCTATCTTCCAATATTACAAAGGATATATGATAGGACATCTACTCATGATGATGAATATAACTGATCTATGCTATATATCTTGTGCAAATTTTATCTGTGTTGCCCCCATAAATTCTTCATAGACTGATGAACCTAACTACTTTTATAACATTAATTAAAAAAAACTTAGAATATTTGCCTTTTCTTGTTTTAAATTGCTATTATATTAAAACCAGAAACCATTTGTAAGTAATAATATCCTTCAAAAACATTTGGAAGCTTTCTGTGTTTAATGCGGAAATATACTTTTATTCTACAATGGTAGTGTAGGAGTTGGAAACCTGTAATTTCTTTTGTTTTGTTTTGTTTTTTCTGTAAAAGAATGGGGTAGAAAGATGAAAGAAGAGTTGCTGGCAATGATTAACCACAACAACAAAAAAATCAAGTAAGCCTGGGAGTCTTAAATAGATTTAAAAGGAGGCATGAGGACTGGTGAAATGCTACTGAAAGTTTGGTACCTACCAGCACTAGATGTTTTTCCATTCTACTTCTTCCCCACCCATAGACCTTTCGACTCCACAAGACACACAAGAAAGCAAATGGCCAGAGAGGAGGCATCTGTGCTCTTTTACAGTTATACTTTGAATTCTAAGGATGCAAACTAGCTGTTTTATGGAGTATTTTTTTTCTCTCAAGCTGACAAATGGCTATTCAAATTTAAAATGAAAGTGGCCTAATTCTCTAATGGACATATCAGTTTAGTAGACCCATTCCTATAAATCTATATAATTCATAATAGGGAAAGGTATGGCCTACAAAATGAATAGATGTCAACAGTATTACTAAACATTACTATATTTCAAGAGACAACATAGCTTGGAGGGTAGAAAACCAAACTCGAAGCCTGGAAGACTTGATTTTCAAGTCCTGTATCTGACATATATTAGCTGTGTGACCATGGGCAAGGCATTTAATCTCTAGTCAACTTTTAAAGTTTCAATGAAAGTGCAAACCTGAATTGGTAGAGGGATTTCCCCAGTTCAATGAAATTACAGTACACACACACACAGACACACAGACACAGACACACACACACACACACACACACACATATATATTTTATATATTATAGAAAATATGCATATACTGAAAATCTATAATAAAACATGTAATGCAAATATAGTAGATGTTTTTGGTTACTATTTCTTCACATTACCCTCCTTTTTGCATATTAGTCTTCTTTACTTGACAATACAGTATTCAGTACTTATAGTACTTCCATTTTTAGAAAAATGAAGACAATTATGAGCTATTATAATTTTCTATTTATGTCATGATGTAATATAAATTTCAAATCAAAGGTATTCAAATGAGAAGTTATAACCTTCAACAGGATATATGGATAAATATACATCCAAGGCCAAATGCGTTGTACTATGTATATTCCATGACCAATTGGCAGAACACACTGTTGGCCAGCTCAAAAAATGACCTTTACGGTCAATTGAGCTTCATTACCTATTGGGAGTTCAAATAGACTGGCTATGACAAGCACACTGACTAGTTCTGTTATGCCATACTCTGTTAATTTGGGGCATGTAGATTCAGTCACATATTTCTTATCAAATCATATCTGTTTAGGCTTAGAAGAAGAGTATATTCTAATCTCATTAAGTCAATGCAGGCTGTTGTCTAGACAACAATAATTGAACTGAGGACATGAAAGGGTAACTTTAATATTATACTTCATATACTTACATAATTTAATGTCAGATAGTTTCAATATTTATAGCATTTGGGTATCTACTTTACAATAAGTCAAGTTGCACAAGTTACACTGACAGTTCTAAGTCTTCTAAGCAACACGGAATATAGATTTCAAACAAAGAGGGAGTATAATTTTTAGATTTTATATAGCATGAACACATGTCTTCTGTCTCTGATTCTAATGAATTAATTAATGTGATATTTGGGGTAAATTTTAATTATATCAATCATTCAACTTTCTAGCATTATAAGTTGTTTATATGTTTTGTTCTAGCTACTGTAAGTGAGGAAGAAGCAAGGAGAAAGGGGAAGTCAAAATCAGCTGGTGAGTGGAATAAAGAGATAGGGAGGAGAAAATCTCTTTTAGACTATGTCCACATACAAACTCATTTGATTGAATTCCATTTAAAAGATAGTTGAATTGAATAAGACAACCAGGGTTTTTTGTTTGTCTACTTGATGTCAAACACCCAGTTTAACAGAATTTTACTTTTCAATTAGTTGTTTTGACATCATGTACACAGTCTCAGAATGGCTAAGTGCTTCTGATAGCCTGGTAGAGAGAGCTTCCTAATTTACTGTCAGGGAAGCATGTGATTTTTATGCACAGAGACTGCTCCTTTGCAAGTAATTCTGAGTGCACAGACAGATATATTGCAAGAATATTTCTTCAGCAAGAGCAATTCATATTTTGTGTGTTTTTACATGACTGGATTTCTGAAAGATCAGCAAACAAGAAGAACACAAAAAAATCCATTTGTTAATTCTTCCTTGTTCACCAGTTCAATATTCCATTACACATCATTTTCCTTCATTATCTTTCCTTTGCTTAATCTTCAAACTTTCCTTTTCAATATGATTGTAAGGAGAAGGACAACAAAGCAATTAGATTTGTAGCTTACTCATATTTTCATGGTGGGGAGAGAACCAACAAAGAACAATCCCAAACTTTAATATTTACCATAGCTTCTCTGGCTAGGTGGGACAGCTAGGTGGTGTAGTGGATAGAATGCCAGGCCTGATATCAGGAAGACATCTTCTTGAGTTTGAATCTGATCTTAGACATTTACTACCTTTGTGATCCTGGGCAAGTCATTTAACCCTATTTGCTTTAGTTTCCTCATTTGTAAAGTGAACTGGATAAGGAAATGGCAAATGATTCCAATATCTTTGCTGAAAAAACCTCAGATAGGGTTATGAGGTATCTGACATGACTGAAACAATTGAACAACAACAAAAGCCTCTCTGGAATTGTGTTTTACAAATCCTGAGACTCTGGCAAGTTGTCCAAGAGGTTCTGCAGAGAAAAAAGTTGTAATGTTAGATAATCCCTCATAGAGAAGTCAACTATTTGCTGTCTACTTTCTTTCCCTACACTATGTATGTGCTGCTGATTGGGAAAGCCATTGTTGTTTGAAATCAATTATATGAATCATTTGTATGACATGAATCTAAATATAGTCTAGAATCAATAAATGTGACCAATAATACGCAGTGCACAATTATTTGACCTCCAGTCAAAATATGTATAATAATTGGTGTCTATTTATAACAATTTTTTTTACTACAAATATTTTTGTACTTCTAGTTGGATAAAATCTGGACCTTTGAAGAGAGTTAATTACCTAAACTATGACAATGAAGCAAGTATCTAAGAACCTATTTTGAGTGCAAAGTCTCAGATAATGAAGAAACACAAATATGAAGCCATATTCAATTAGTATTCCCTTCTAGTGATCTCAATGTGCAGTGTGCATTGTTTTACCAATTTGTTTAAAATAGTTTCATGCATCTGGAAAAATAAGACCACTGAGAAAGCTATTGACAAACAAGAAACAACTCTAAAAATAGAACTCAATGATTGTTAAAATGAAAATGAGATGACTTAAAATGATATCCATTCTCCCCAACCACACACCCACAACTTAACCCCACCCCAAGAAATTCTGGATTATATAATTGTTGCTGTTTGTCCTTCATTTTCAAAGAGGACCAATGACATCATGGAGTGATGTCTTGACTTGTGTGTGAATTAGATATGTGAAGCAGAATTGCACAAAAATCATCAGCCTCTCTTTCTTTCCAGAGTCATCAAAGGCCAATGGCAAGACAAAAGTCAAGACAACCAGCGATGGCCCAGGATGCAGTGAATGAGTTTGGCATCTTTAATGTCTGACCAGTTCTAAGTGCTCCACTATGGCCATTGGAATAAATTGTTCTCATCCATCCGTTCCACTGGAGGAAGTCTTCACATGCTTGGGGGAGGCATCCCCTTAATTCACTGACAGGTTTGAGGCCTGTTGGTTACCTTCAACCTGGTTTAGCCTATCTGCCAAGACGTTTTGCTGTGGTATGGCCATTGTGCATGCTATAACTTCTTGGAGTTAAGTTGGGGAAAGTTGGGTGACAGGTGAATACCAAAAGTGAATGAGCAGCCTTGAAAAGGACTCAGCAAGCCCTCACACCAGAGGTGCTAGTCTTTCCTGCACAGATCATACATCCCATTGTATAATTAAAGAAGAAACAGAATAGGACTGTGAAGCATCTTAGAAGCTTGTCAGTCACATGTAATATTCTAGAACCCTTATGATAAATCTGGTGACCAAACCTCCTCACTTAAGTGTTTGTGATATTGTTTGATATGGAATAAAATTGAATTGAAAATTAAGTGTTTTTTTTTAATCATCCATATGTTATGTTGAAGCATGGTGTAGAGAATAGAAAGCCATCCTTAGAATCTAGATGACTTATTTTCAAGTCCCACCTTAATCATATACTGGCTGTATGATCCTGGACAATTCACTCAACATCAAAAAGCTCTAGCCAACTCTCTGAGATTATAAATTATAAAGAAGGTGCTGAACTGCCTTGGTGAAAGAAAATAGCTTCATTTGGGAGTTTCCATTACTAATGGAATCACAAAGTTTCTATTCATGTTATATGGCCACAGAAATTGTTAAAATAACTTAAAAAGGTTTTACTATCAGAATTTGACTATAGTCTGATTTATAGTGAAAAGGTACCTCCCTCCTGCCCCAAAATATTTGAGAAGCATTGCCCAGGTATTCAAACTTTAATAGAGTGATTGAATGTCCTGATATGAAATAAATTAGTATAGATATTTGAGTGGAGATGGAATGCTTAATACATAAATCAATTTATTACTATTTTTGTCTTTGATTTAAATTACTGTTGTGATAGTGATTGTGATTGTGGTGTGATAATGATTGAGGTTGTAGTTGTTGTGGTGATTGGTGATTGTGGTGGATTTATTGTTGTATTGGTTGTGGTTATACCTTTGCTTA
The DNA here is from genome assembly GCF_900497805.2 of Vombatus ursinus. Taxonomy (NCBI): domain Eukaryota; kingdom Metazoa; phylum Chordata; class Mammalia; order Diprotodontia; family Vombatidae; genus Vombatus; species Vombatus ursinus. The sequence continues at coordinate 3,760,760 of NW_020954570.1, read as the reverse complement.
TGGTGGTGGTTGTGGAGGTTGTTATTGTTTCTTTTCCCAGGTTTGGTGGGAGGGCAAAGAACAAACAAACAAACTGTTAATTTTTGATGGGTATAAAGAAAAACTTTTATATTTCTGTTTAAAAACTCAATATATTCTACATACACAGATGTATGTGTGTGCATGTATATATATATAAAAAATATGTGTGTATATATATATAATATGTGTATATATATATTTAATGTATGTCTGTCTGTCTGTATGTATGTATTCTAAGAGATAATAGGGCTGCCACTTCTTTAAAATTTAGGAAATTTGAAAGGAAGTAGTATTTTCTAGAGGTTAATAAACCATTGCTTTGTAGGTAAGCAATTAATCAATAACACATAATAGTCAGATACCTGAAAAAAGGAAAAGTATTTCTGTTGAGGGAAAAATTACACCCTTAGGACAGAAATTGTCATCCCTCTGATATGCACTCACTATTTGACCATAAGCTTTCTTTTAGCTTTTATCACTTTGTGTTGCCCAGTGAAAAGGGAATTATGATTTTTGTATTAATCTACATGATATGTGTAATGAACATGCTAATAATTTAGAATTCTCAAGAATTGCCTTTTCCAGCTTGTGAATCAGAGCTTACAATGCAACTTGAAATGATCAATCAAACCTTTGACAGTGCTCACAATCACTAGCATTACTCCCTATGTACCTTAAGTGAAGTGAATCAAAAATTGTAGAACCTGCTCCTGTCACAGAACTCTGATACTGTGCCCTAGGGGAGGTGGCCACAACTTCCAAAGACTTGACTGCAGAATTGTTATATTGTGGAGTCTGTGGATTTCTTGCAGAAAACCATTAAATGATTGTTTGTAATCCATCTTTGCCCCTCCCTTCCCATTTGTGATTTATGTATGTAATCTCTGTCTTCACTTCAGGAAGGTGGAATTCTGATCAGAATTTCTGATATACAAATCTATACTTTATAATGAAACTAATTAATTAGCTACCTGATTATTGGTACTTTGTCTCTGGCCTACTGTTTCACCATTCTCAGGTTAGAAAGTGTCTCAGTAAAAGCATATCAACAGAAAACAATTCTCCTCCACATAAGGATACTCAAGTACCACAATTCATATTCATATGTTCCAATACATCTGTGATCTTATTTAATTATTTCCAACAATGCCTATCTTCTCCATACCTGCCTTTCTTATATGATTTGTGTTCATGTCTTCTTATAAAGTTACCATAGGTTGTCTCAATAATATGACAAAGGCCATACTTCTTGTTTAATGGTATTGTGAGCATACCAGTGGAGCACTGAGGCTGTCTACCTATCATCCTTGCTCTCTGCCACATGCTCAGTCCATCTTTTCTTCCCATTATATATTCTCTGATGAACAGTATGACTTCCTGAATTTCTTTAAGAAGTCATACTGTTCATCAGAGAATATGTAATAGGCACATATATATACATATATATATACATATAGATGTATATATTTATATTCAAAGAGAGAGAAAAAATCTTAGACATCATCTAACGCAGTTCCTCTCACCCTATAGATAATGAGTCCTAGAGAAGTGAAATTAATTGTGTGAGCTCACACAAACCATTAGGAGCTTAGCCTAAAACCTTTCTATACCAGACAGTCATACTAATGCCTAACAAACTATGCCACCCAGAAATGTGTAAATACAAAAAAAGGGGGGGGAATAAAATGTTTTGGGCAGCTAGGTGGCCTAGTAGATAAAGTGCTGGGCCTGGAGTCAAGACAAATCCATTCTCAGACATTTACTAGCTGTGTGACCCTGGGAAAGTCACTTAACCCTGTTTGCCTCAGTTTCCCTATCTATAAAATGAGCTGGAGAAGGAAATGGCAAACAGTTCCAGTATCTTTGCCAAGAAAACACTAAATGGGATCATGAAGAGTCAGAAATGACTGGACAACAACAAAAATGCTTCAGGTCAAATATTAAGGTTCAGTTTTGGAAATGTTTCCTTTTTAATAATTCAGTGAAATTTTGTTTCTAATTAATATCAAAGAAGACAATAGCCAAAAAATATGAAACCAATTTTTTTTCCTATAAGATATCTTATAGGATACATAAATATAAGATATTTATCTATAAGATAAATTCATGTAATTGGGATTTAGTTTATAGGATTTCACCATTTGCATGATATGAATATGATTCATAGCTCCTCCCTTTTCTCTATTTCTTCTTCTTCTTCTTCTTCTTCTTCTTCTTCTTCTTCTTCTTCTTCTTCTTCTTCTTCTTCTTCTTCCCCTTCCTCCTCCTCCTCTTCCTCTTCTTTTCCCTTCTTCCTTTTCTTCTTTTTCCTCATTCTTACTAGTGGAAAATCTGTAAGAAAGATACTAGGTTCACTAAATTAGTGAATAAACAGGACCATGAAATCAAAATAGATTTTATTTTATCCAACAAATGTAACATTTAATGCTACTCTTCTGTAATGTTATAAAAGTCTTATAATGCATTTTGTAAAAATGATGGAATCCTAGTAATTTTTTTATTGATTAGTTTTATGGGAAAAAATTATCAAAGTTTCTAGACACATGCATGACACATTACTTCTAATATTAACAGCCATTAGGATTCTTTACTATACATTCAAGGAAAAGTTTGATTAAAATCAGGAGTCTTTCACTCTGCCTTAAAGGCCAAAGTCTTGGAAAGTATCATGATAGCTTTTGAAGAAAAATTCAATGATAAAGAAAAACCTTTGCAAGAAGATGCTATACCTGAATTAACTGAAAAACAAGCTCTTAATTAGATCTAAAAATCAAATAAAATAAAGTGAACATTTTACTATTTGCCAGACACTGTGTAAGGACTGGTGATAAAAAAAAGGTAAAAATAGTGCCTCCTCTAAAGGTGTTCATTATCTAATGGAAGAGTCAAGATGTAAACAACTGGATGCAAACTATATATACATATATATATATATATATATATGCTGAATAGAAGATAAACTCAGAGGAAAGGCACTAACATTAATAAGCACCAGGAAAAGCTTCTCACAAAAGATGTAATTTTATTTAAAACTTTAAGGAATGTAAGGGAGTCAAGAAGTACAGATAACATAGCAAGCTTAACTTTAAAGACAACTTTAAATTATAAGGTCAATGAGAATTGGAGAAAGAAAATCATATCAATTTCCAATTATGTGTAACAAAGGAAAGTGTAGGGTTTGCTTTTCTACATTGGCCATTCTAGTTTAGTAAAAAAAAAAAAAATCAGTGGTACTTTTCTATCTAGGGACCCCAAGTGACACAGAAATTAAATGAGATTTGGTTGAAGAAAAGGAAGTCAAAAGAATGACACAAAACTAAGGAAGGTAGAACAAAGAAAGACTTATCTCCTGTTCATTCACAACTCTCCCCAGACACTACTTCACCCTCACTTACATCACTCAGTTGCAATAGAGTATTGAATAAGAAGATTCATGAAGGGAACAAGGAATATGAGAAACTATGGAAAAAGGAAAGAAACCTGAAAAGAAAAAGCTCTAGGATGGTTAACTAAAAGCACTGAAAGCATATTTCACAAGTAATTTAGTTTTTCTTCTATTCCTAAAGATGCTTATAATATCGTATATCACATATAAAATGTATAGACAATGACATTATCATTAAGCAATTGGTAAGCAAACATATGTTTGAATGCAAGGTATAGCCTTTTTAGATTTTGACAACTTTATTTGTAGAAAGGGACAGAAAAAAGTATAGTTGTGAGATTGCCTCTAAGAAAGCAGCCTCTCACAGAAAAGTACTTGAGGAGAAACATAGACAGTTCTGCAAAAGAAAAAGTAGCTCTCAGAGAAAAGTACTTACTGAATTCAAAGAAGACTGAAGTTTCTTATTAAACAGCAGCTAATTTATATGACTAGTAATGATAACTTTGAAGCTGATAGCTAGGAAACCCAGATAAGCAGAACTGTCCATTAACTATAAGAACCTTATAGCTTGCCCATTTGTGGCAGATCTGAGAGAAGTGTGAATTTACACAATAAGACTCCTTTGGGGAGTCAGTGAATGACTGAAGAAGCATGATAAAAACAGAGTAGAGGAGACTGAAGAAATCCAAAGTCCAGCTGAATTCAACTAAGTGTGACTGAGTCCAAATGAGCTCAAATGAGTTCATAAAAAGCAGTCAAACTGAGTGCTGAGAGAAGAATTTGTAATCTGCATTACTTACTTGATGAGCTAACTGGAGGAAGTCAAGCATTACATCCACTACTGGGAACTTTGATGACTGGAGGAAAAGCTTTACTGTGAAAAACTGAATGGAGGAAAAATAATACTGGTGTTTAACAGAAGTTATTGAGGAAATGAACAGTTTGCCTATCTTGCCCTTTACTGAGATGTTGGGCTCATGAGAAAGTAAGCCCTTCCGATGTTTGTCTGTTTTGGGCTTTCCACTTAGGCCATGAGACAGGAAAACAAACAAACAAGCAAACAAAACAAACAAAACCCCATAATAATTATTAAGTATTAGTAATAATTATTATTAATAATAAAATAAAAGTCTTAAATAATTCTATGGATCCCAAACTTAAAATAACTACTTTTGCTAAAAGACTATAACACCGACTTAGTGGTTTAAGTGAAAAAAAAACAACAGAGAAGAGGCCCTACCCAGCCTTTTGTTTTGGACTATTTCATTAGGAGAACAAAGTCATTATAGCTTGCAATCTCTGGGCAAATAGATTTCCATACTCACATATCTCACTGACAGGAATCCTGTAGACAGGAATCTTTTACACTAACACTGTGTGCATCAAAGAGAGAATGAAATTCATGCTTATGAGTGGACTATTATATTATGATTATTCTTATTTTACATTCTGTTTAGTAAAAAGTTCCAAGTTAAAAATAAATGGTGTCATTTTGATTGATTGATTTAAATGAGAAAACACTGGTGGGGGCTCCAGAGCTACAATTTGATATACATGCATACACAGATGTATATATGTGTGTGTGTATATATATATATGTATATGTATGTATGTATATATATACACACGTATATACATCTGTGTATGCATGTGTATGTATACACACACACACAAATATGTAAGTGTGTGTATATGTATGAGTGTTTGTATCCTTAACACTATCTTGAAAATTAGTAGAAGTGCCATGGCCTCCACTTCCAGTAACTTCAATCTGTCATTTAGAGTATAGGCTAGTTTGACTGAGCTAGCAGAGAGACAAAAAGAAAGAGACACAGACAGAGACAGAGTCAGAGTTAGAGAGACACAGAGAGATAAAAGCAAGGAGACAGAGATAAAGACAGAGAGAGAGAGAAAGAGAGAGAGAGAGAGAGAGAGAAAGAGAGAGAAAGAGAGAGAGTCATATTATGGGGCCTATGCACCTACCATATAAAGCTACATATAGGGTATGGATGCATATACGAATATAAGATCTCCCTTAGTTCCCGTATAATATACGAATTATGTATATGGATGCATATATGAATATAAGATCTCCCCTACTTCCCATAGATATTCATCAAAGTAGCCAGTCGTGTTGGGAATAAGAACTTGGAGGGGAGAGAAAAAGGACGTAGTCCTGTTTAATCATGGAAAAAAGTATGGTTATAATTCATTGCATTGGTTTCTCACTAGGCCAGAAAAGGACACTAATGCTACAAAAACAAAGAGATTTTTTAAAAAAATAGATAATCAAAATGTGTAGTAAATTGAATTCCCATTTTGAATACACTTTTTTTGTTGTTTGTTGTATTGATGCCTTATGTTTTTTTTTACCTATTTGTGCCTACCTTCTAGATCCACCATCCCAAGAAACCTTACTTGTAATAAAGAAAATCAGCTAAAAAAAACCAACAAAAACTTTCCTAATACTAGTATCCTCCTCCAAAATATATTTTGTATACATTTTGCATATATGTTCAAACATGTATATACAATATGCATACACATTTTCTACAACTGAAAAATTATAAGGTTTTTTGTAAGAAAGTATTTCTTCTTCTACTTCTTCTTCTTCCTTTTCCACTTCTTCTGCTTTTTATCTCAAGTGTAGAACAGTGCCTGAAATAGTTGACACAATACATTCTTGTTGGTTGATTTTTATCAATTGTCTCAATAATCACATTAAATATTTCAAGTAATATTTTATACCCATACCCCTCAAATTCTTGTGGCAGAGTAATTGTATTAGTTGGAAAGTATTTTAAGGAGGAGAGAAATTCTTGGTATAGCTCTTTTCCCACGTTCTCTTTTCCACAGCCTTTCATGGTGTCAAAATGATGATTCTTATTTATCTTTACCACCCACAAGAATTACTTAATAACTCAATTTTTTGTACTCCATTTTATGGACTACTCAGAAGAGACAAGTCCCTGGCAAAATTATTCCTTCACACTTCACCTTTGTGTTAATAGAAAATTGTCATTGTAAGACAAAGGGCCATTTTAGAGGTTACAACATATAAAATAATGAAGATGATAGGCAAGCTTTGATTGGTTGACTTTTGCAACTTTAAAAACAGAAAGTCATCAAATTGTTGTTTCCTAGGTTCTTAGGAAAGTTACTCCCAGAAATATGACTTCTTTGACTTCAACATAACCTCATAGAAAAAAAAAAATGAAAGAAAACATTAAGGATTTTTTTTTTTTTTTTTTTTTTGAGCTGGAGAAAGAGTGAATGCTGCCTGCTGCCATTGGAAGGATTTAAATGTAGCATGATATGCGTGCCAATATAACTTGTCCTTCTAGGACAGTTCTTTATATTTTACTCTCATTCCATGGAAAACAATAATTGACATTCATATATTGCTTTAAATTTTTCAAAGCACTTTACATACTCTGTTCCATTTGATGCTCAAACAAATAAATCTGCAAGCTAAAGCAATTTCTACATGTAATACTATTCTTATTTTACAGATAAGGAAATTAAGGTCTGGTGCCTCATCCATGATTGCTTAGTAAGTTTCAGGAAAAGGGATCTGAGCCCAGGTCTTCCTGGCTTCAGGTCTAATGTTTTAGCCAGTATAGGGAAGAATCATAAAGGCATCTACTATCAAGCAGAGGTGAAAGGGCATAGTGTTGGAGAATGAGTTAATTACTGGGAGGGAGCAATGAAACTTGATTGATAGAATACTTAATTTAGAATAAGAGTATGAGTAATTTAGAGTAGAGTAGAGTAAGAAGAATCTGGGCTCAGATTCTGCTTGAGATACTTCAAAGCTGTGTAAGCAGGGCAAATCACTGTTACCTCATCTCTAAAACTGGAATAGCGATCATTCCCCCTTTACAAAGTTATTGTGAAAATCAAAGTTCACTACACACACACATCACATGAAAACCATATAGTGTTATATGTATTTTCTTTCTAGCTATAAAAAATCATAGATACATAATACATATTATTCCCCCCGATAATGACAGTACTCATAATATACTATATATGTGTTTTTATAAAGAGTCAGTGACCAAGGATATACTGGAAGGAGAGAAGGGAAATATCAATGATGAGGCACTGATACGGGACAAACACTCACTATGTAGGATCAGAAAGTCCTTTGCTAAACTTCAACCTATCTTATAGAGGAAAGAAAAGTAATTGAAAACATTTCACTTCTAGAGTCAGCTAGTGGATAGAGTGCTGAAGTTGGACTCAGGAAGACCTAAGAAAAAACCTGGACTCTGATATTTGCTAGCTGTGTGACCCTGGGCAAGTCACTTAACCTGTGTTTGCCTTAATTTCCTCTATTTTAAAATGGGGATAACAATAGTACCCATCACTCAGGGTTATTATATCAAATGATACAACATTTATAAAGCACTTAGCATAGAGCTTGACACATAGTAGGCACTTAATAAACTCTTGTTTCCTTTCTTCATTTCTTCCACTCATAACAAAGTATCAGTAGGACCACACGACAGAACTATAAAGATGGTTCATCAGTTTTGAGCTTCATTAATACCTGGACTACAACATCACTGAGGTGTTTATATTTTGATATGAAAGAGATTGTGAAGATGACCCCAACAACTTATGTGATCAAATCTGGTTTGGTATATAGAGGCCTGAAGGACAGTGGAGGTGTTGGATACTGAAAGAATAAAAAAAAGCAAACAGCATAGGTGTGGAGTGAAGAGTGAGGGGGTAAGGAATGCATAATATTCAGGTTAGACTGCTAGTATATGTTTTATGTGAAGCCAAAAGACTGATCTCTGCTCAAAAGATAACAAAAAGCATACACATTGGTAAATTTTCTTACTTCAAGGTACATGTATTGCATCAGATTCCTGAGCCTACTCCATACATATGATTTAACACATAGCAGAAGATTAATTCCAGGATACAATTCAGAATGAATTCCATTTCTTGGCAGAAAATGAGCTTTAAGACCAGAAGCACTAGAAACTAGATATTGGTGTCTGTTTATAGCCAACTCATGCAATTGGGCTTGCATAATGCACATTTTCAGCTGAAGACTGACTTCCACCCATTCTATTTACTTTTCAGTCAAATGCTTCTGTAGTGTTACTGAGTATTAGGAAACTTTTCATATTTTGAATCATTCATCCCTAGACTTGCCGAGTATAACCATTACCCCAAGAAAAGGTAAAAATAATGAATAAAAAATGTCACAAAGTGAAACATACAAAAAAATATTTTCCACAGCTCAATTAACATATGTATGCTTAATTCAAGTTTGAATTTTTGTTAAGAGAGGTATACAAAGTATTCTCACTGATAATAAAAAAGCATTTGTAACACCTCAATGCTTGTCTTTTGCAGATGTAGAAATGTTTCCTTTATGTATGAGGAACTACAGAACTTTTCAATTAATCGAGAACATTTCTAGACATATCACTATCTATAAATGAGCAACAACTGAGTACAGTTCAATGATTTAGTCCTTTCTTAAAGCTTTATTATTAAATTCTGAAAAATAACTATTGTTATGAGTGTTATCAAATGTGGATAAAATCACAACCAGTAAGTTATAAGAGGCAAACCACCAATTTTTGTACCTCTGACACTATGGAATTAGTGTTCAAAACATCAAGAGTTAACTAATTAACAACAACAATGACATAACAATCACCATAACAACAAAATAGTAGAGTTTCTGCCCAGGAGAATTTTTTTTTGCTTCATTTATTTTATTCTGAATTTAAGAAATAAAACAAGCATTTCCATAATGGGGGTGGGGGAGAGATGATTGCACATAAAATTGCAAATCTATTATGTACAACATGCTGTTCCTTTTAAATATATAATAAAGTTTTTATGTAACTCTTTTCCCTCTTTTTATTTCTATCCCCCACACACCCTAGAATGGCTAAGGAATATATATATATATTTATATATACACACACATATATACATACATACATATATATGTGTGTGTGTGTGTGTAATCATTCTATACATGGTTCTATTTATCACAAATTGTAGCTTTAAGTCACAAAAAGGCAGGGTCTTATAAAGAAGGAAGGTGAGAGAAAGGCAGGAGATTGGGAGAAAAAGGAATGAGAAGATAGGCAGCTAAGCTCATGTTGCCAAAAGAGCAAAAGCCTAGAAGAAGTGAATACACAAAATGATCAGTTCAGAGCCATAAGGAGGAATTTCTGCACCCTAAGCAAGAATCAGGAAAAGTTCAATCATTTAATGATGGGAGTGATATAGGAATTCTGGAACACTGATATGAGAAAAGGGGAAGAGCTCATCCCTACAGGTTATCTGGGAGTTCCCAATCTGAGCCATCAAACATGTATTAAAGATTTACTTTGTTCAAGGCACTGGGAATACAAAAAAACCAAAAACAAGCAAAGCAAAGCAAAGCAAAACAAAACAAAACAAACAAACAAAAATAAAACAACCTTTAAGGAGTTCACATTCTTCTGGAGCACAAGACATTTAAATTAAAATAAATACAAAGTAGTTTGAGGAGGGAGAAAATTCTATCAAACCAGGAGATCAGGAAAATTTCTTTATAGAGGCAGCACATGAGGTGAATCTTGAAGGAAGCAAAGGCTTCTAAGAGGCAGAAGAAAGCAGTATATTCTAATTCTACCTCATATAAGGCATGACCCTAACTCCCAACTGTCTCTGTTCTTTCTCTTTTCATGGACTAGTCTGTTCACCCCAACCTATGTTCATGTGGTCAGGTCTTGTCGGGGAGAGGGGTGATTCTCAGAGGGGAATTAGCTATAGCTGCTACACAGCTATATAACTCACTCTCATGGTCCTGGGGAGTAATCTTGGCAAACTAAAGTGTATATATTTACAACAAGCCTAGCTCCTCATTCCCCAATGATATGTTTTTCATTTATAGAAATCAGTCACAATGACACAATTTACTCTTAAACATGAAATATTTCCAAAATGAGGTCAAAGCAATAATTTTTATAACAAAGATAATAAATAATAATACAAATAAAACATTTCCACTCATAACAAAAGCATTCACTCATAAACCAGTCACATTCTCACACTGATGCATACAGCATTCTTGTGGGATGGACAGCTGCCACAAATTTATAGAAACCCAGCAGTAAGGAACATGAGTAGAGAAACCTGTATGTCTAGGACTACTTGTGACTCTTTACTACAGGCATTTATGACTACAAAGTCTCTTTAAGGAACAGCCTGTACCACATGTCATCTGCTAGGTAACACTGCTCTTCTGAGACTCAGCTTTCCTCTAAGATAATGGTGCTATTCTGCTATTCTTGGTCTGCTGAAGCAAAAGTAAGTTCTTTTAGCAAACAATAGCCTTAAGTCTATGAAAGCTTAGTATTTCTGTCCACCTTTAGGTTTCCCTGATCCTTCCTAAACATTCATATTTGCCCTGCTTCAGCTGGAAGCTGCTGCTTGGTAATCAAAAAAAAAAAAATTCTCTACTCGTTTTTTTAGAGAGAGAGAGCATTCTTCTCCCTTCAATAGGCTCAATGACCTACATAATACCAGAGAAGAGGAAATTCAGCCTACAGATTCTAGCTGACTTTCCCTTTCTCAAGTAGCACTTCAACAATTATTTTTCCCCTACTCTGGTCTCAAAATAGATAAAGAAAAAATACCTTCATTTTTCTTTCTTCCTATTTACCTGAAATTCCATGGTGCCCAACTTCCAACTAGGATGTACTCATTTGTGTGAGTAAGTTACTAGAGAGAAGTTTAACTTTCTCATTTGGTGTTTTAATTGCTCTATTTATTCTTTATCTAATTTTCTCCTTTCAAATAAAGAACACATTAATATATAGTCAAGATCTTACTCCAGTAAATCCCTCAGATTTTAATATTGTGAACCCTCTAAATGTAGTTTAATCTGTAACCTAAGATAGTTTGCCTCTAGTTTGTTTGCTGAGGTTTGTTTTCCATAGGGAATATATTAGATTATGGCTCTCTTTAACCATTTGTTCTACTTTTATGACTTTGAAGGAAAGTATGGGATTATGAAGTTATCATCTCTTTAACTTTTATGGCCTAAGAGGAATTTACAAGATCACAATATATAAAGGAATTATTTTTTCTGTCGCTCTGATGTAATTTTGCCTGTAAGAAGCCTGGTTAGAATCTAATGATTGTTCAGGTTTTCTCTTATGTATAAACCTATGCTTGAACTTAATGACAAAACCTAAGTTTTTGCCTCTATAATTTTTGTGTTCTGCTAAATACATATTTGATAGTGGTTACCCACTATATGAACTCAGAGAAGTGATATTTCTCCCCTACCAGTTTCCTTACATCTAAAATAGGAATAAGACTTATACTACTAACCCCATGTAATTGAGTGAAGTATCATAATTATTGGTAGTATTAACAGTATTACTAGTAGTATAAGGGCAAATGGAAGACTCTTTTACCTATCATAGCTACCTTTTGCCTCTGTGAGAGTAGTAGGGTAAAATCAACTTCTTAGGTAGCATTGTACAATAACATTTATGTTAAAGAGAAATCTAAATTCCCTTGAACATGTTTATTGGAACTTTTGAGGCCTGTTATACAATGTACTTCTGGTAATAGGAAAAGCTGGATTGAATTTTGCTTTAGTGAGAAAAGACTGAGTAACCTTCAAATCCCACATTTGTTATATTTTACATGTCCCCAGGGAATCAAAGACAGTTAAGATTCTTCCTTTGGATTCTTATCTAAGGAAGGTTTAAAGCTCCAAGTATATTTTCATATGCTATGGGATGGGTTTCAGTCAGGTGAGATTAATATTAAAGCCAATTTTTGGTTAACCAAAATTTGTATGAGGAATGGTCCTGAGTCCCAAATAACAAAAGGAAAATAAAAAAATCTCACAACAAAACAAAAGACTAATCCCAGTTGAATGGCATCTTTTTTATAGCTAGAGGCAATTTTATCATTGTCTTAGTATGGGCAAGGTCAGCCATAGTACCTTGAACACAGAAATACCTAATAAATAGCTGTTGAATTGCTAATATCACAGTGGGAATAAGAGAAAAACAAAACAATTTGCCCTCCTACTTTTACATATAATAACCATTCGATATTTCCAGTGACAAGGAATTCATTGCCTCCCAAGACATCTCCATTATACATCAATTCAATTAAATAAATATTGATTGAGGGCTTACTTTATGAAGAGCATTGTGTTAGGGGTTTAGAGATGGAGATGAAAAATAACATGATCCTTCCTTTTAAGGAGGTCACATTGTGATAGGGAGTTATGATGCATACAATGGTCAAGATGAAGAGTAGACTGTGTGATACAGCTAAATGAAGAAGTCCCTAAAAATTCCTATAAGAAAATTTAGAGGAAAGAATTTGTTTCAGATACCAGGATCATTAGAAATATACCTAAGGAGAATATGAACTTGTGCACTATATACTCAAATAAGAGAAGTGAGTCTAGTATGTTAATGTCCTTTCTAAAATGAATTAGTCAAATTAAAATAATACATCTGTTGAGAACATAGTACATAAGGGTTATCACCTTTCTTATTCTGGAGATCATACTTTTAATGAGGTCTAAGATGATGATCTTTTATTTTACTTCCACTTTACACCATTGACATCTATTGAAATTTCACTAAATTAAATCACTAGATGTTTTTATTTTTCACATAATTTAGTGTCTAGCTGTGTCTCCTCCAGGTTCAATTCAATTCAGTAACCCTTTATAAAGCTCCTCATATGCCCTCTCATGCACTCTGTTAGGCACTAGAAATAAAGAGATTAAAAAAAATCCTTGCTTTGAAGGAGCTTACATTTTTGGATAAGGAAGGGAGTGAGAAACATAACACATATACAGACATGTAAATAAAAAGCAGTTAAAGGGAGAGAGTTCTAATAACTGTGAGGGAATGATCAAGAAAGCTTTCCATTTAGAGGTCATATTTAAGCTGAATTTTGAAGACAGATAATGATTGTAAGAGGTCGAGGTAAGGAGAGAGCTTTCTAGGGTGGAAGACAGATTGTAAGAATACATAAAGAAAGGTAGGGGAATTATAAATGTGGGGAACATAAGTAGGCCTATTTGGCTAGAATATAGAATGCCTGAAGGAAGGTATTGTTATATCTCTGGAACAGTAATTTGGAGCTTTTTTTTTTTTCAATTTGGAGCTTTTTTGAAGAGATCTTTAAATGCCAGACTGGGAAGAAGTTTGTGAGGCAGTGCAATTTACAGTACTTTGGTAGAAAATCTTGGTTTCTTTAAATTTCTCAGTAACAACCTGATTTCTCAATAAAAGTATGTACTATTTTTTTTATTTCATATAATGTGACACTAATTTTAAAAATGAAATGGCAATCAAAATCATCACAAAATTTTAAAAATATTCAAAATCAGTTAAACCATAATTAGAATAAAATTTTGTTTCATTTATCTGAGTATTGTATTTTTGGATCACAGCATCCATTATTATTTTTTCTTTTTCTATGAAACTTAAATCCAAACAAGGAAACCAATTACTGCCTCTGTTTCATCATGTAAACTGAATGTGATTTAGAGTGAAAAAAAATCTGATGCAAATGTATATTTCATGTCTCTAGCAATTATCACTTTTGAGAAATGATTGGCAAAAAATGCATTAATTTAGAGTTAAACTGTACCCTGCAATAATGAATTGATTTTTAAAAATTAGAATAAATATAATTTAATAGTTATTTAATCAATTTTGTGTTCAGTATCTAAGTTGTTCTCTAAACACTAAAAGTTTTATTTTATCCATATAATCCACTTTTAAATTTGGGGCCAGTCCGTTGACTGAATTCCAATTACAAAGAAATTTCATTGTCAGAATAGGGGAAAAAACACAAACAAAAACAAGATTCAGAAATTACGTTACAGATTATCTCCAAATTTTACTAATCATCTCACTTCCCAATTAAAAGCCACCTTGTTTTTTTCTTTCTTCTCAGAAGTACCTGTTTTATTTAGTATTTTATTTCCTCCAGTTACATGTAAAAATATTTTTAACTTTTGTTTTTAAAACTTTGACTTCCAAATTTTCTCCTCCTTCCCTCTTCACTACCCTTTATTGAAAAGGCAAGTCATTCAATATAGGTTATACATGTGGAGTCATGCAAAATATATCCATAATAGTTACATTGTAAAAGAAACGATAGCACCCCCCACAAAAAAAAGAAACCTCAAGAAAAATAAAGAAAGTTTAAAAAAAATTGTAGTCAACACCATCCATTCTTTCTCTGGGGTTGGATATAATTTTTCATCATAAGTCCTTTAGAGTTGTCTTGGATTGTTGTATTGCCAAGAATAGCTAAGTCATTCACTGGTGATCATGGCACAATACAGCTGTTATTTTGTACACAATACATTCACTTTTCATCAGCCCACGCAAGTCTTTAAAAGTTTTTCTGAGACCATCCTGCTCACCATTTCTTATTGGTACAATAATATTTGTGTGTGTGTGTGTGTGTGTGTGTCTCTCTCTCTCTCTTTTACCAAGCTGTTGACTCATTTTTCACGATTTTCTTGCATTACTCTCATTTTTCTTCCCATTTTTTTCCTTTACCTTTTTCACTTGATTTTCAAAATCATTTTTGAGCTCTTCCATGGCCTGAGACCTATTCATATTTTTCTTGAAGATTTTGGATGTAGGAACTTGGACTGTGTTGTCTTTTTCTGAGTGTGTGTTTTGATCTTCCTTGTCACCATAGTAACTTTCTATGGTCAGATTTTTTTCCCATTGTTTGCTCATTTCCCCAGTCTATTACTTGACTTTTACTGTTTGTTAAATTAGGGCTCTGCTTCCAGGGTGGAGGGTAAATTGTCCCAAGCTTCAGAGTTTTGCGCACCTTCTTTCAGAGATTCTTTTAGGGACCTATAAGTTTTCAGTCTTTCCAAGGTTGTATGATCTAAGTAGAGGTGTTTACTGCACTCCTGATCTGTGCATTGTTCTGTGAGCAACCACAGGCACTCTTTTCTGTGGAACTGTGAGGAGGGCCCCCCTCCACTGCTGCTGCAAGATCTGCTATGCTAGTGCTCTTCTTTGCCTTAGGACTGCCACCCAGGACTGCAACCTCTATCAGAGCAACAGAGTCCTGCCTCAGTACCAGCAAAAAGACCCCTGTAATCTCCTTTTGACCAGTTGTTTGACCCTCTTACCAACTGGGCTGGGAACTGCAAAAGCAGCATCTCCTGCTGTTGCCGCTGCTGATTCAGTCACTCCCAAGGCCTTTTCCTGGTTAGCTAGGTCTGGAAACCACCACTGCTGCCACAGTTGCAATCCCTCTGAAACTTACTCCTAGGTTGCTGGGGCCCTGTTTGCACTGGCAAGGTCGGTACTGGACTGTGCCCTTCTCTCACCATGGTACAATAGACCTTTCTGGCAACTTTCCAAGTTGTCTTGGGTTGGAAATTTATTACACTCTATCTTTTTGTGGGTTCTGCTGCTCTAGAATTTGTTTATTCATTTTTTAAAGGTTTTTGGAGGGATTTGGGGGAGAGCTAAGGTGAGTCCCTGTCTTTACTCTGCAATTTTGGCTCCGCCTCCCAGAGCTACCTTGTTTCAAACACAAATTATAGTGAACTAGTTAAAGTCTTTAATTCTAATTATTCTAATATTTTTATTATAAACTAGTTTGGAATCCAAGGTTGAACTGGACAAAAAATTCACAATTTAAATTTGTAAACTCATGTAGGAAGAAATCATCTTTCATAAATAACTGCCTAGTAAGCAGTGGGTCATAGTACATAGCAAGTACTATGCTAGGTAGTACTTTAATTCTACTGACAAAGTAAACCTGTATGAGATACACATACAGATACAGACACACAGATCTATTTTTCTATTTACTTATTGTTCATTTGCTCAGCTGTGTGCAACACTTTGTGACACTTTATTTCTTTAATGCAGATTTTTATCTATCTATATCTGTATCTATATCTATATACTTGTTTTCACTCATTCAGCTATGTCCAACTCTTCTTGAACCCATTGGTCATAGCATGCCAAGTCCTTCTGTCTTCTACTATGTTTTGCAGGCTGTCCAAGCTCATGTTCATTTTTTTCCATGACACTATTTATCCATTTTATCCTCTATTGTCCCCTTCTCCTTCTGCCTTCAATCTTTCCTAACATCAGTTTCTTCTCCAATGAGTCCTGCCTTTTCATTATGTGGACTTTCCAATGAATATTCTGAATTAATTTCTTTAAATATTGCCTGATTTATCTCTTCACTGTCCAAGGGATTCTCAAAAGTATTCTCTAGCACCATAGTTTGAAAATGTATATTTTGCAGTGGTCAGCTTTCCTAGTCTAACTCTTACAGCCATACATTGGTATTAAGGGAAAAAATAACTTTGACTACATGAACCTTTATCAGCAAAATGATATCTGTGTGTCTGTGTGTGTTTGTATGTGTGTATCAATTATTAATAAGTCCAGAAAAGTATTCCTCAATTCTAAATACACTTGAAATATCACATGTAATACACAAAAAGTGGTCACATAAAAGTATTCTTACTTTTTATAACTTTTCAATGTATATGGTTTTCAAATAATATAAAAAATATATCCATGTTGGAAAGAACACTAATTTGTCAAAACATATGGATTTGAATCATGTTTCCACCACTTCCTAGGGGTGATGATCACTTCATGTCTCTAGTATTCTGTGTTCTCATCTGTAAAATAGGAGAGTTTAATTAAAAGATCTGTGACAGCTTTTAGTTTAAAGTTTATGATTCTGTGAAAACATCCACATTTAAGATTGAAGTCCCTTTCTTACATTCTGAGATATTTCATAATCCAGTGGATATATTGTCTTTGAATTGGATGTTCCCTCCAATTATGCAAATTGGGTTCAGCCAAAATGCTAGATCTTTCTTGATATTGCCTGAAAATTTAAGTGGGTATGTATTTGTGTGTGTAAAATCATTCTACACATACTTCTACTTAACAATTCTTTCTCTGGATGCAGTTAGCATCTTCCTTCAGTAATCCTTTATAGTTAATTTGGTTATTTATAATAGAAAAAATAACTTATTCACTCAAAGTCATTCTTAAAACAATATTCCTGATACTATACACAATGTTCCCTTGGTTCTGTTCATTTCACTCTTCATTAATTTATGTAAGTCTTTCCACGTTTTTCTAAAATCTTTGAGCTTAAGATTACTCGGCACTTCTGGCAGCCAAGATGACAGAGTAAGAAGTAAATCACTCATATTCTTCCTTACTGACCTCCAAAAATCCAGAAAATATCACCCCAGGAAAATTCATGGTACAGCTAAGCCAGCAGAAAAATAGGGTGTAACAGTCTTGTAACCTGGGAAGCTTGGAGGATTAACGATAAAGGTCTCTCTGACTCTGCTAGAAGGGGAGCAGTATAGGATGGGAGGCATCTCAGCAAGCCAGTGGCAAGCCACACCTAGGCAAACCAGTGAGAGATACTAAGCCCCAGGGTGGTGGAGCAGGCAAGCACCAACACCAGGACCCCCTAAGTGTCTTGGCACAGGTTAGGGAACCAGTAGACTCCAGTTGAGAAAAGCAACACATGTACTGGCATGTAGGCATCCTCAAGTAGCCAAACTTCCCTGTGTTTCAGCACATCTCCAAGAAGCACGACTCCAGAAAGCACAACACTAGGAAGCACAACTCCAGGTGGGCGGGCATCATCCAGCAGCCAAACCTTCCAGTGCTCTAAAGCAACCTGAGGGAGTAGGCATCTTCCAGGGCCAGACACCCTGAAACCCTCAGGCACCCCAAGAGCTTCAGGTTTGCTGACCTCAGCTCAGCACCAGGTAAGCTGCCAGACCCCTACAGCCTCCACTTGTCAGCACCTGAGGCCCCAGCACACAAAGCCATTGACCAGGTGCCTGGCCCCTAGAACAAGAAGCTTGGGTCAGTGTGCCCTGTGTTTCACCAAGAGAGCTTAACTTTAAAAGCTAGGAAAGAAGCAAACAGCATGAGCCAAAAACAGAAATGGACAATGACAATAGATTCTTAATATGGGGACAGGGAAGATCAAAACACAAATTCAGAAGAGGAAAACATTGTCAATATACCCACATCTAAAACCTCAAAGGGAGTATGAACTGGTCTCAAGCCCAAAAAGTCTTCTTGGAAGAGCTCAAGAATGTTTTTAAAAGTCAAATAAGAGATATAGAAGAAAAATTGAGAAAAGAAATAAGAGTTATATGAGAGAGTCAATATCTTGGAAAAGGAAGGACAAAAATTGGCTATGGAAAACAAGTCCTTAAAAATACAATTAGACAAATGGAAAAGGAGGCATTAAAAACTCACTGAAAAGAACTCTTGAAAAGTAAAATGGGAGGTACAAAATCTAATTGAAGAAAACAATTCATTAAAAATTAGAATGGGGCAGGTGGAAGCTAATGACTCTTTGAGACATCAAGAATCAGTCAAACAAAAGCAAAAGAATGAAAACTTTAAACACTTCATTGAAAAAAGAAAAAACAACTGACTTGGAAAATAGATCCAGGATATGTAATTTAAAAAATTATTGTTCTACCTCAAAGCCACCATGAAAAAAAAAGCATCTTCTCAAGAAATCATCAAGGATTGATGCCCTGAGATCCTAGAACCAAAGGGTAAAATAGTCATCAAAAGAATCCCCCAATCACCTCCTGAAAAAGATCTCAGACTAAAAACTGAAAAGAAATATTGTAGACAAATTCTAAAATTATCAGGTCAAAGAGAAAATACTATAAATAGCCAGAAAAAATTCAAATATCATGGAAACCCAGTCAGGATTATGCAGAACCTTGCAGCTTCTACATCAAAAGATTGGAGGGTTGGAATATGATATTTCATAAGGCAAAGAAGCTTGGAGTACAAACAAGAATCAACTACTCAGCAAAAGTGAGCATAATCTTTCAGGGGAGGAGATAGACATTCAATGAAATAGGAGACTTCCAAACCTTCCTGATGAAAGGACCAGAGCTGTACAGAAAATTTGATCTTCAAATGCAAGACTCAAGAGAGGCATAAAAAGGTAAACAGGGAAGAAAAATAAACCATGTAACTCAATAAGGGCAAACTACTTACATCCTAACAAGGGAATATTATACATGTAACTCTTAATAACTGTATCTTTATTATGACATTTAGAAGAGGTGTACATAAAAAGAGGGCCTGATGATAAAAAAAATTCTAATGAAGTGGTGAAAAGACATTGTAATGGGAGAAGTGGAAAGAAGGAGGCAGAAAGGAGTAAATTATATCACATGAAGAGCCACAAAGCCTATTATAGTATAGGGAAAGAAGGGAGGGAGATGAGAATTGTTTCAACCTTACTCTCATCAGATTGGCTCAAACAGGGAATAAGATACTCAGTTAGGCATAGAAATCTAACCTACCCTTTAGGAAGTAGGAGGGGAAAGGGAAAAGAAAAGGAAAGTGGATAGAAGGGAAGGAAGAAGTGGTAAGGGAAAAGGGAAAGAAAAGGGAGGGGGCTGATAAAAGGGGGGCAGATTGAGAGAGATTGTAGTCAAAAGTAAAACTCTAGTCAGGAGGGGAAGGGAGAAAGGAGAGAGAAAAACATAAACAAGGGGAAAATAGGATGGAGAGAAAGACACAGATAGTAATCATAACTGTTAATGTAAGTGGGGTAAACTCTCCCATAAAATGGAAGTGGATAGTAGAGTAGATTAATAACCATAATCATAAAATATGTTGTTTACAAGACATATACTTGAAGCAGAGAGATACACAGTGTACAAGTAAAAGGCTGGAGTGGAACATATTATTCTTCAGCTGAAGTTAAAAAAAAAAGCAAGGGTAGCAATCTTGATCTCAGACAAAGCAAAAGCAAAAATAGATCTAATTAAAAAAGATAAGAAAGAAAACTATATCCTGCTAAAAGGTACCGAAGACAATGAAGTAATATCATTACTAAACACATATGCACCAAGTTGTATAGCATCCAGATTCTTAGAGGAGAAATTAAAGGAGTTACAAAAAGAAATAGAGAATAAAACTATACTAGTGGGGGACCTCAACCTCCCTCTCTCAGAACTAGATAAATCTAACCACAAAGCAAACAAGAAAGAAGTTAAGGAAATGAATAAAATTTTAGAAAAATTGGATATGGTTGACTTCTGGAGAAAACTGAATGGGGACAGAAAGAAATATATCTTTTTCTCAGAGGTACATGGCACTACACAAAAATTGACCATGGATTAAGGCATAAAAAAACCTCACAATCCAATGCAGAGAGGTAGAAATATTAAATGCATCCTTTTTCATATCATGATGCAATAAAAATTACATTAAAGGGCCATGGAAAGACAGACTAAAAGTTAATTGGAAACTAAAGAATCTAAACCTAAAGAATTAGTGGGTCAAACAACAAATCATAGAAACATTCAATAACTTCATCCAAGGGAATGACGATAATGATACAATATACCAAATCTTAGGAGATACAGTGAAAGTGGTTTTTAGGGGAAGTTTTATATCTCTAAATGCTTGCATGAATAAAATAGAGAAAGAGGAGATCAATGAATTGGGCATGCAACTAAAAAAGCTAGGAAAAGAACAAACAAAAAAATTTCCAAATTAAAACCAAATTAGAAATACAGAAAAACAAAGGAGAGATTAATAAAAATAAAATCAAGAAAACTGTTGAAGTAATGAACAAATCTAAGAGCTGATTTTATAAAAAAAAAATAAAGTTTATAAACATTTGGTGATTTTGATTTAAAAAAGAAGAAAACCAAATTACCAGTATCAAAAATGATAAGGGTGAATTCACCATCAATGAAGAGGAAATTAAAACAATGATTAGGAAATATTTTGGCCAACTATATGCCAATAAATTTGGCCATCAGTGAAAGGAATGATTATTTACAAAAATATAAATTGTCCAGATTAATGGAAGAGGAAATAAAATACTTAAACAATCCCATTTCAGAAAAAGAAACTGAACAAGCCATCAATGAACTCCCTAAGAAAAAATCTCCAGGGCCAGATGGATGCACAAGTGAATTCTATCAAACATTTAAACAAAAATTAATTCTATTACTGTCAGCATAATTGAGCATATCAACAACAGAACTTAAAGAAATCATATGATTATCTCAATAGATGCAAAAAGAGCTTTTTAACAAAATACAAAACCCATTCCTATTAAAAACACTAGAGATCATAGGAATAAATGGAATCTTCCTTAAAATTATAGGTAGCATCTGTCTAAGACCATCAGCAAGCAGTATATGAAATAGAGATTAGCTAGAAGCATATGCAATAAGAACAAGGGTGAAGCAAGATTGTCCATTATCACCACTGTTATTCAATATTATACTAGAAATGTTAGCTTTAGAAGAAAAAAATGGAAGGAATTAGAATAGGCAAAGAAGAAAAGCTATCACTCTTTGCATATGCTATGATGGTATGCTTAGAGAACCCTAGAGATGTAAAAAATTACTTGAAATAATAAACAAATTTAACAAAGCTGCAGGATATAAAATAAACCCAAATAAATCATTGGTACTTCTATATATTATTAAAACCCAATAGCAAGACATAGAAAGAGAAATTCCATTTAAAATAACTGTAGACAATATAAAATATTTTAGAATCTTGAGGCCAAAACAAATCCAAGAACTATATAAACACAAGCACAAAACATTTTTTTTTCAAAAATAAAGTCAGATCTAAATAACTGGGAAAATGTCAGTTGACAATTCTACCTAAATTAATTTACTTATTTGGTGCAATATCAATCAAACTATGAAAAATATTTTATGGAGCTAGAAAAAATAATAACAAATTCATCTGAAAGAAACAAAGGTCCAGAATATCAAGGAAATTAATGAAAAGAAATGCAAGGAAAAGTGACCTAACCATACCAGATCTTAAATTGTACTATAAAGTGACTATCATCAAAACTACTTGGTACTGGCTAAGAAAATAGAGTGGTGGATCAGTGGAATAGGTTAGGTGTAGAAGCCACAATAGTCAATGACTATAATTATCTAATGTTTGATAAATCCAAAGTCTCCAGCTTCTGGGATAAGAATTCACTATTTAACAAAAACTGCTAGGGACACTGGAAAATAGTATGGCAGAAATTAGGCATAGACCAACATCTTACACCATATACCAAGATAAAGTTAAAATGGGCACACAATTTAGATGTAAAGGTTGAGACTTCTAGAAAACTAGGAGAGCAAGGAATAGTTTACCTTTCAGATCTATGGAGAAGGGGAAAATTTACGCCCAAACAAGAGATAGAGAACATTATGAAATAGAAAATGAATGCTTTTGGTTACATTAAATTGAAAAGTTTTTGCACAAACAAAGCCAATGTAACCAAGATTAAAAGGGAAGCAGAAAGCTGGGAAACAATTTTTACAGTCAATGTTTCTGAACAAGGCCTCATTTCTAAAATATATCAAGAACTGAGTCAAACTTATAAAAATACAAGTCATTCCCAAATTGACAAATGGTCAAAGGATATGAACAGGCAGTTTTCAGATGAAGAAATGAAAGTTATCTGTGGATATATGAAAAAATGCTTTAAATAATTATTAATATAGAGAAATGCAAATCAAAACAACTTTGAGGTACCATATCACATTTATCAGATTGGTTAATATGACAAAACAGGAAAATGATAAATGCTGGAGAAGATGTGGGAAAATTGGAACACCAATGCATTGTTGGTGAAGTTGTGAACCAATCCAACTATTCTGGAAAGCAATTTGAAACCGTGCCCAAAGGGTTATAAAACTGTGCATACTCTATGACCCAGTAATGTCATTTCTATTTCTGTATCTCAAAGAGATCATAAAAATGGGAAAATGACCCACATATACAAAAAAAAATGTTTATAGCAGCTTTTTTTGTGGTGCCCAAGAATTGGAAATTGAGGGGACGCCCATCAATTGGGGAATGGCTAAACAACTTGTGGCATATGAATGTAATGGAATACTATTGTGCTGTAAGAAATGATGAACAGGTAAACTTCAGTAAAACTTATAAAGACTTATATGAACTGATGCTGAGCGAAATGAGCAGAATCATAAGAACATTGGAAACAGTAACAGCCATATTGTGCATTGACTAATGTTCATAGACTTGTCTCTTCTTAGCAATACAAGGTTCTAAGACAACTCCAAAAGATTCACAATGAAAAATGCTGTCCACATCCAGAGAAAGAACTACGGAGTCTTAATGCAGATTGAAGCATACTATTTGCTCTTTTTTGTTGTTGTTTTTGTTTCTTGCTACTCATGATTCTTCCCATCGTTTCTCATACTTCTTTACAACATGACTAATGTGAAAAATATGCTTAATATGAATGTATATAGAGCCTCCATCAGATTGCATGCCATCTTGGGGATGGAGAAGGGAGAGAGGGGGAGAAAATTTAAAACTCAAAAGCTTATGAAAGTGAATGCTGAAAACTAAAAATAAATTAATTTATAAAAAGAAAATAAAAGAAAATCCTTGACATATCATTTTTTTATAGCATGGTAGTATTCCATCACAATCATATACCACATCTTGTTCAGCCACTCCCCAAATGATGGTCATCCCTGCAATTTCAGTTCTTTGCCACCACAAAGAGACCTGCTGCAAAATTCTAGAACATATACATTCTTTTCCTTTTCCCTAATCATTTTTGAAAATATACCAAATAGTGTTGTTGCTGGGTCAAAAGATTCAGGTTGTTTAATAACTCTTTGGACCCAATTCTAGATTGCTCTCTGAAATGGGTAAATCATTTCATAATTCCACCAACAATGAATTAGTACTCCAATTTTTCCACATTCTCTCTAATATTTATAATTTTCCCCTTCTATCATTTTGAATATCCTTTTCATGAAATGTTTGAGGGAATTTCATTTTATTAACTATTCAGTGGTGTATTATTTATTTCATTCTAGTTCTTTACCTGCAGAACCAGAGAAGCCTGAGTCAGACCTGGCCTATGATGTAATTTTTACATGGAACCTCTGGGAAAGGAATTTTTTACCAAAGCATATTATTGATTGCTATGCAACTTAAAGAGTTTTCTAGGGCAGAGAGCTGATTTGACCAGGTCACACAGCAAGAATAAACCAGAAGTATGTTAAAGCTGTATCTCTCTGACTTTGAAACTAGCACATTACAGTCTACATCACACTGCTTCTTTACATCTCTTCTATTCCTAATACTTCTATCAATTTCTGTTGATTATCATTGATATGGAAAGTCTTCAAAACTACAAAAATTTTAGAAAAGTATGGGAAGGAAGGAAGAGGAGAAGATAGTGGCTGCCATGAGAAAGGAAAATTTTAATTTGTCATTCAAACATACCCCCCCTCTCCCCATGGATCTGTGAAATAGAACAGAAAAACATACATTTTAATTTTAAGTGATCTTTGATATCTTTTGCTGTCCTATATATTTTATTTTATTCACTTAAAACATAATTTGGGGAAGATATATATATGTGTATATATATAATATTTATATATAATATATGTTTATATATAATATATAATATATAATATATATAATGGATGTCAAAGGAGCCCATGACATGAAAAAAAAGATTAAGAACCCCTATAGGATGAGGAGAAAACAGCAAACAAACAAACTTCAGTATGAATACTGGTCATTTGTCTCTTAGAATCTAATCCAAGGATGAAAGAAGAAGAAGAAAGAAAGAAAAAGGAAAGGAAAGATAGAGTACCTGATTAAGTACATTATTTGGAAATGGAGAACAAAAACTCAGTTTCCAAAGAAAATATAACTTATTTGTTAAATTTTCTTAAAAAAAACTACTTTCAGAAATTTCATTTCTTTTTTCCTATCTCTCTTTTTCTTTCCCTTTCCTCCTCTCCTGTTTTTCCCCTTCCTATTCTTACCATATCTCCCAAATCTATTGCTGAAGTACAATATATAATGCTAAATTTATTTACAGTTTCTTTCTAACTGATACTTTATGAGGAAACAGCCTCTGGACTAAAAAGAAGAGTTGATTAAAAGACAATTTAATCTAGTGAGATTGTCAACAGTATGGTTGGACCTGCTTCCTGTAAACTCTCCTCATGTCCATTGAACCATAGGCTGTTACCCAACCAACTCCCATAAAATGAGGGGATCTTTAGGATACAACTTTGTATTGAGTCTGGAATTTGAATTTGTGTCACTGAATTACTTAATAACTATCTTCTATTTGAAGATACATTGAACTATATACCTTAACAAAACATTTTCCATTGGAATTTTCCCAAAACATGTTGACAGATAAAAATGGTTTTTACACAATTCTTTACATCATCTGTTGCTTAAGAAAGAAATGTCTCATGGTCAAAGTATAGGAACAGGCAATTTTCAGGTGAAGAAATCAAAGCTATCTACAGAAGTATAAAATGTTCTAAATGACTATTTATTAAAGAAATACAAATTAAAACAACTCTGAGGTACCACCTCACAACTATCAGATTGGTTAATATGGCAGAAAAGGAAAATCATAAATATTGGAGGGGATGTGGGAAAATTGGGACATTCATGCACTGTTAGTGGAGGTGTAAACTGATCCAAACATTCAGGAGAACAATTTGGAGCTATGCCCAAAAGGCTATAAAACTTTTGCATACTATTTGATCCATCAATATAAGTACCAGGTCTTTATCCCAAAGATATATTTTAAAGGGCAAAAAAGGAAAATAATCTATTTGTACAAAAAATATTCATAGCAGCTCTTTTTGTGGTGGCAAAGAATTGGAAATTGAGGGGATGCTTATCAATTGGGGAATGGTTGAATAAGTTGTGGCATATGATTGCAATGAAATACTATTGTATTATAAGAAATGATGAGCGTGATAATTCCAGAAAAACTTGGAAATACATGAACTGATGTAAAGTGAAGTTTGGAGATCATTGTGCACAGTAAGAATAATATTGTATGATGATGAACTATGAATGACTCGCTCATTCTCAGCAACACAATAATTCAGGAAAATACAAAGGACTCATGATGAAAAATGTTATCTACATCCAGAAGAGGAACTGATTGAGTATGAATGAGGATCAAAGCATAATATTTTTCATTTTTTGTGTTTTTTTCATTTCTGTCTTCTTTCACCACATGATTAATATGGAAATATAGTCTATATGATTGCACATGCATAACCTATATCAAACTGTGTACCATCTCAGAGGGGGAAAAGGGAAGGGAAGGAGAAAATTTGGAACTCATTTATTTTAAAGATGAACATTATATCATTTTATACCTATCAAATTGGCTACAATGATAGAAGGGGAACGTGACAAATGTTGGAGAGGATGTGGAAAAATTGGGACACTAGTTTATGGTTGGTGGAATTGTGAAATGATCCAACCATTTTGGAGAATAATCTGGAATTGTGCCCAAAGAGTTAAACTACCAAAATTCTTTGACTCAGCAATACTACTACTTGGTCTATTTTCAAATATAATTGGGGAAAAGGGAAAGAACCTATATGTTCTAGAATTTTTGTAACAGGTCTCTTTGTGGTGGCAAAGAACTGGAAATTGCAGGGATGACCATCAGTTGGGTAATGGCTGAACAAGTTGTGGTATATGATTGAGATGGAATACTACTGTGCTATAAGAAATGATGAGCTCAAGGATTTTAGAAAAAAACATGGAAAGACTTGCACGAAATCATGAAGAGTGAAATGAGCAGAACAAAGAGAACATCATATACAGTAACAGCAATATTGTTTTAAGGATAACTTTGGTAAATAAGTTATTTTATCTATTATAAATGCCCAAAGTAACTATAAATGATATATGAAGATGCTATCTGCATCCAGAGAAAGAACTGATAAATAGAAATATAAACAGAATAATTTTATGTGTGTGTGTGTGTGTGTGTGTGTGTGTGTACACAAATACCTTTTTGTATCTAATAGTAGCCATCTCTAGGAGGGATAGGAAGAAGAAGAAGGAAAGAAAAGAAATTCACATGATAATTTTGTTGTATATTTGAAAGGACTTGGAATTTCTGCATAACAGATTTGCAGTTTCATGTTTAATCATCTTTTTATTGTACTGTTTTATGGAAATGCTTGTTTTGGTCCATAAATTAAATATTAAACAAAAAGTAAAAATATGAGTTTTTAACTTATCTGTACATGTGATTGAGAAAAAATGAAATATTAATAAAAAAAGAAAGAAATACCTCTTTGAAGGCATTTGTTTTCTGGCAAAAAGTCTGTTTAATAGTTTGATTAGTCCTTTGTCTATTTATGTGAATAATAAAGAAGTTTTAGGTCAAAACAATTAGCGGGTATTACTAAGTAGTAAAGCTGTTTGGATCTGTTCAATGTTATATAAAAGGCAGAGAAATTAGTTTTTACCTCCTTGAGAGTAAGGTCTATCTTTTCCCTCTTTTTGTATCCCCAGAGCTTGATGCAATTCATGGCATAGTAAGAATTTATAAATGTTTATTTGATGGCTGAGTAGACAATTGAAAGTCAAAAAATTAAATCAAACAACTAAAGCAGAAATACAACTATGCATTGGAATCTTTGCTGTAAACTAATCAGTTAATTAACAATGTCATCAAAACATAATTTGGTTTCTTTTCTATCCCACGGCTCTCAGAGTTAGCTAGGTGACAGTGGATGGAGCACTGGCCCTGGAGTAAGGAAGACTTAATTTCAGATTAGGCTTCAGTCACTTACTCTAGGAAAGTCACAATCTCTGTTTCTTAAATTTCCCGAACTATATAATGGGGATATGAATAGAACCCACATTCCAGGGTTGTTGGGAGGATAAAATAAGATGCTAATTATAAAGCACTTAATCCAGTTCATGACACATAATAAGTGCCATATAAATGTCAACTATCATTATTCTTGTTATTGTTATCATAATTCCTTAATAACTTACTAGCCATGTGACATTATGGGCAAATTTCTTTGCCTAATTTTCTTTGACTTTAAAATGGGGATAATAAAATAATATACCTTCTTGATAGTTGTAAAGGTCAAATGGGATAATATTTGCAAAATGGTTACCATAGTGTCTGATACATAGTATGTGCTACAGAAATGGTTATCCATTTCTGTTTTCTCCTTTCATCAAAGACTAATAGCAGAAGTAGAGAAGAAGAATGAAGTCTTGCAATGTTATTCATTTTTTGGTTCAAGGTATAAATCTTATCATTCTAGGAAAGAAATAGAATTACACACATGCACACACATATATCTATATGTGCATATACATGCACACATATATGTGTATATATACATATATACATACATATTTATCTTTTCTATGAAATAAAAAATAAGCTGTTTTGATAGCAAGGTCATGTTATTGTAAATGATGATGATTTTTTACTTTATTAGACAACTATAATTTAATTTTTTAAAAAAGTTTTTTTCCATATCAATGCTCTTTTCTCTTTCATGAAAAAAATCCATCTTAAAATGTTAAATAAATACATTTCTTTTTATAAAAGTCAGGACAACTCAAACTAACATCTCATGTGAATCATACAGCAATGTTTCTGAAATATGTGAATTAATTATTCAATATTTCTATTATGTATGCTTTGCTTTTTGGGATTGCCAAAGGAAGTGATCCTGCAAGAAAATCATTGTTAATGAACTCTAAACTATTTCTTTTTATTCTTGCCTTTATCAAGAGTCAAGATAGTTTCCCTCTAGAGAATACATTCTATTTCCAATAGTATTTTCTATCTGCATGCCATCAAGTAGAATTTTTAACTAAACCACACTTAGAGTCAACAACAAAAGATAAACAGATCATCAAATTTAAATGAAATTGAAAAGATTTTGCACTCAAAAATGCATCTAGAATAAGAAGTGAAAAGGTCAACTTAGGATATTTATACCAAATTTCTCAGAAAAGGGTTTTACATCTAAAATATATAAACAGAAATATGAAAAACCAAAAGAATTTTTTTTTGCATTTTTGTCCTATTTGTTCCTTCTGGGGCTGTGCAAAGCAAGGATATTCAGTAATGAATTGATGGATTCCCTATGTTATCATTCTTATTCATTAATTATGATAATGAATAACTATATTAATACTACCAAATATCAGTTTAGTTTTGTTCATTGTGTTCCTTTTAGTTTTACCTGTAAATTCTTTAGGAAAGCTATCTTTTTTAGGTGTCACACCAAGCTCCTGCAGCTACACATTCTCCTCTTTCCTTGTAATTGGGGGTTTTTTTGTTTGCTTATATTTTTATTTGATGGCTTCATTTTTAATCTTCTACCATACTTTGCAATTGAGCTTATATTCTGAATTAAGATTTCTCCTGATTTCCATATCTCTGTATTTAACAAAGAGAGAGGTAAAATGTTTGTTAGCTTTTGAAGTATGTCCTCCTTACTATCATGACTGTTTACATTCATTGGTTAAACTTTCTCACAAAAGTAATAATGAACAACTTTTGACATGACATTTGAATGGAAATTTTCATCTAAGTTCAGGTCATTAACATATAAAATAGCAAAAAAAATAAGATAATATAAGAATTGAAAAATAGGAATTATATACAAGGAAATTCCTATAGGGGAAAAACCCAGAAGATAATATTACTGGTAATTGTCAAATGATAACTGTCAGTGAAGATTCAGGTTTTCACTCAGTCCTTATAGTCTAGGTGTGATTGAGCAGATGACTTACTAGTTAGACCTGCTCAAATACTATTAGGATATAAGTTAGGAAAATTTTGAGAAGAAAGGTGAGTGACAGTTTGAGTCTTTCAGTACTTCTCCCCTCAACAGCTATAGGAGCAATAAAGAAAGAGGGGAAAGAAGAAGAAAGACAACAATAAAGAAGAGATTTTAAAAAAAGAATGTCACAAGCATGAAAAAATAAAAAAGGCATGAGAGAAAAGAAGCAGGAGAAAAAGAACATGAAAGAGAAAAATATGGAGGAGTAGAAAAAGGAAGAGAAAGAGAACAGCAACAACAGAGGAAGGAGCAGGAAGAGGAAGAAAAAGAAGAACTCAAAGACATTTGAAGAAAGGGAAAGCATTACATCTTCCAAAGGACCTTCTGAAATTATTATGGAACAAAAGAGAGAGTTTCCAGAATTGTTCAAATAGACTGTGAGAGAATTTTAAAAAATAAATTAAAATTAAAATTATAGTGGAAATTTGAACAATTAAACATAACAAGAAAGCAACTATTTTAGAATGTTGGATGATCTTTCCAAAAGAGTTAGATTCACTGAAGACAGAAAAAAAGATTTGCATCTTAAAAAAAGAAGGAAGAAAAAAGGACAGAACAAAATAACAATATAATAACATTGGAAAAATATGTGAGGATGATTCTGTCTCACACATATGACTTCAACTATAGAATGCAAAGATATTCTTAGCAGTATGGGTCTTCTAGAGAAACACAATGAAATAAAAACTTTAACAATATAGAGCTGGAAATCACACAGAATAATTGACCAGAAATATTAGAAGTAAATATTGATCTGATAGAATAAACTATTGTTAATAATGAGATACTTAGAGTTGAACTCACCAAAAAAACTTCATAGTAAAGTTCCACAATTTTATCATTAAACAACATATCTTGGAAGCAGTCAGAAGATCTTTATGTATCAAGGGAGAAGAATATTCAAATATCAATACTACTACAAAATTTGAAAAAAATAAAAGGAAAAAATTGAATATGGTATTCTTAAAAGCAAAAGATGTTGATTTGATTTCTCTATGATATATAATACAAATCTGAATTTAATAATTTATTAAACATGATGAAATTTGAATTATTCCTTCAGATAGATTTTGAAGTAACCAGAAATTTGACTCATCCAACAAAATAAACATAAAAAGGTAAACATATTAAAAAAAGACAAAGGAGTTAATAAATTCTTAAGTGCTTCTGAAACTAGACAATATGCCTTTTGTTTGTTTTTAAAAGTTCAACTTGCTTGAAGGCTGTGGGACAGAAGGAATAAAAATAAACCATTTATGGATAATTTTCAAAATGTGGGCCAAAGGACAAGGAAGAATTCAATTAATATTTTGGGAGTAGAATTCAAATAAATAAAATAACTTATTAAGCTATTTATATGTTGGGCCCTTTGTAGGAGTTAGGATGAAAGGGGGAGGAAAGTGACAGTTCCTGTTATCAAGGAACTTATATTTTACTGGGTGAAATAGCATATACATATATACACATACATACATACATACATATACACATACTCATACAAATATACAGATAGAGAATAATTACAAAATAAATCCAAAGTAATGGTGCAGAGAGATAGTAGCTAAAGGATTAGAAAAGTTTATTGGAGGTGATATTTGAAGTAAACCTTGACAAAAACTAAGGACTCTGAGAGAAAGTGGTGAAAAAACAATGAATTCTAGAGATGAAGCATATTAATGCTAAGCTATGGAGATAAGAGGTGGAGTGTCATCATGTATGAGGAACATCAAGAAGGCCAATTTTACTGGACTGTGTTGTATAGGAAATTGAACAACTTTAATGATCTTTAAGATCTAGTTATGAGTTTTAAATGCCAAAGAGAGGAGTTTACATTTAATTCTAAAGGTAATAAGG
Organism: Vombatus ursinus; assembly: GCF_900497805.2. Lineage (NCBI taxonomy): Eukaryota > Metazoa > Chordata > Mammalia > Diprotodontia > Vombatidae > Vombatus > Vombatus ursinus. Next base: position 3,728,763 of record NW_020954570.1, on the reverse strand, counting down.
AGTTATTGGAGTTTATTGAGAAGTAGAATGGTAAGATCAGCCCTGTGTTTGGGAAAGCCATCGTGTCAGCTTTGTGGAGAATTGAATTTCATGGGAGAAGATTTGAGGTAGGCAGATCAATTAAGAAGCTATTAATATGTTTTGGGCAAGAGGTGATACAGAAGGACCTAAAGAGGGTTGCACTCCTTTAAGTGAAGAAAACAGGATAGATTCCAAAGGTAAGGAGATAGATATGACAAGATTAGGTGACAAAATATGTGAGGTAAGTGTTTATGAGGAATTAATGATGAAATTCAGTTTGAGATGCCCACAGTACATCTAGTTGGAAATGGCCAATAGGCAATTGGTCATGTGGGACTGGGGTTCAAGAAAGATGGATTGGGCTTTTTCCACTGGCTCCACCATATTCCAGTGAGTTGCCAAAATGACAAACACAAAAGGAAAGAGGAGGGGGACACGATACATGTTTTCTAGGCCCTTTCTAAAACATGGTGTTGTCCTCTGACTACGTATATGCGAATATACAAGAAAGGTGATATTGTAGATATCAAGGGTACGGGCATGGTTCAGCAAGGAATGCCCCACGTATGTTACCATGGCAAGACTGGATGGGTCTATAATGTTACTCAACATGCTGTAGGCATTGTTGTAAGCAAACAGGTTAAGGGCAAGATTCTAGCCAAGAGAATTAATGTGTGTATTGAGCATATTAAGCATTCAAAGAGCAGAGATAGCTTCCTGAAGTGGGTAAAGGAAAATGATCAAAAGAAGAAGGAAGCCAAAGAAAAAGGCACTTGGGTTCAACTGAAGTGCCAGACTGCTCCATCCAGAGAAGTACACTTTGTGAGAACCAATGGCAAGGAACCTGAGCTGTTGGAACCGATCCCCTACGAATTCATGGCATAAATGGTTGTAAAATAAAAACAATAAAAATTCTTGGGTTATGAAAAAAAAGAAAGATAGATTGGATAGTGAGATCTGGGATGGATTATCATCATCATCATTATCATCATCATCATCATCGCCACCATCATTCATCATGATCAACCCATGTGAGCTGATGAAGTTACTGAAATAATGTGAAGTTAAAAAATGGTACTTTTTTGATAATGCCTTGAGGATGCACCCACAACAGGGGGAATTAACATGGATAAAGCCCCAACAAAGTCAACTGAGAATGAGCATTTTGACAGGTTAATTGTAGATTCAAGTCACACTAGTGCTATGCATTCCCTGAGACAAGAACATATTTATGAACAAAAGCTCACCAGACATTGTAAATGATGGAGAGAAGTCAAGAAACATGTGGACTGAGTAACACTCTCATTCATGAAATAAAATTTCTAGGAAAGGAAAATTATACTCTTTTCTCTTAATATATTCATATAATACTTTATTTTCACCAAATACATGTTAAAAACTATTTCTAACATTCACTTTTTTTAAATTTAGAGTTCTAAATTCTCTCCCTGTACATCCCCTCCACACACACACTCAGAAAGCAAACAACTTGATACAGGTTATACACATGCAGTCTGTTAAACTAGGACCCTGCTTCCAGGGTGGAGGGTGCATTATCCCAAACTTCAGGGGGTTTGTGCAGCTGTTTTCAGAAGTACTTCTAAGGACCTGTAAGTTTTCAGTTCTTACAAGGAAGTATGATCTAAGGAGAGGCGTATTTACTACTCTCTTGCCCTGTGCTCTGGTCTATGAGTGACAGTAAGCACTCTTTTCTAACTTGGAACTATGATGAGGATCCCTGCTGCATTGTAGCCCACAAGCTCTGGTGTGCTACTGCTCCTCCCTGCCCTAGGACTGCCACCCAGGATGGCAACCCAGGTGTGAGTATGGGCAAAACAACAGAGTGCCATCCCAAGTGTCAGCAAAGAGACCCTTGTAATCTCCTTTTGATCAGTTATTCAACCCTCTTTCCATCTGTAGGCTGATAGGTCCAGAAACAGCTGCTGCTGCTGCAGATTCAGTGGCTCCCAAGGTCTGCTCCTAGTGTACTGAGGCTGTGTCTGTGCTGGAATGGCCTGCATTGAACTGTGTTCCACTCTCACCCTGGTGTGATAGACCTTTCCTGCCAACCTTTTAAGTTGTCCTTGACTAGAAAATTATTTCACTCACCACAGCTCTAGGAATTGTATTATGGCATTATTTAAAGGTCTCCAGAGGGGATTTAGGTAGAGCTCAGGTGAGTTGCTGCCTTTTCTCCACTATTTTGGTTCTATCTCCAGGGATTATTTTCTTCAGGGAGCTTTTGTACTACCTTTTCCATTTGGCCAATTCTATTTTTAGAAGTTCTTTCCTTCAATGAATTTTTGTACCTCTTATTTTTTTTTCCAGTTAGCCAATTCTGCTTTTTAAGGAGTACTTCTCTACAGAGGATTTGTGTACTTCTTTTACCATTTGACCAATTTAGTTTTTTTAAGGTGTTATTTTCTTCAGAATTATTTTTTTTTTGCCTCCTTCACCAAGCTGTTGACTCTTTTTTTCATAATTTTCTTGAATCACTCTCATTTATTTTCCCAACTTTTTCCCCTTTATTTCTCTTTTAAAAGCTCTTCCAGAAATTCCTTATGGGCCTGTGACCAATTAACATTTTTCTTTGAGGATTTGGATGTGGCAGTTATGACTTTGTTTTCTTCTGAGCTTATGCTTTGATCTTTCCTGTCACCGTAATAATTTTCTATGATCAGGTTCTTTTTTTTTATTTGTTGCTCATTTTTTCCAGCCTATTTCTTAAATTTTCATTCTATGTTGAAGTGGGGCTCCTTTCTTAAGGGTGGAAGGGACACTGCCCCAAGCTTCAGGCCTTTCTTGCTGATACTCCAGAGCCAGATCTGGGGTTCTATAAGTTTTCAGTTCTTCCAACGTGGTATAATCAAAACAGAGGGGTTGTCACTTCTCTCCTGGCCTGTGTTTTTTTTCTGTGAGCAAGCACAAGCACTCTTCTCTACCCTAAAGCTGTGACTAGGGTGCCCACTCCCCTGTGGGCACAAGTTCTGGTATACTGGTGCTCCTCCTTGTCCTAGAACTGAGACCCAGGACTGCATGTTGTAGCCACATATGGGCTATGAAACAATGTTCTACAATCAGTGTCTGCAAAAGGACCCTGTAAACTCCTTCTGACCCCATCTGTAGCCTGAGAGCTCCCAGAAGTCACTACTGTTGCTTCAGTGATTCAGACACCCTGAGGCCTGTTGCTGGTTTGCTGGGGACCAACTTGTTTTGGTGTGACTTACGCTGGAGTTTGCTCCACTTTCACCCTGGTGAAATATACTTTTCCTTCTGACCTTTTCAGTTGTCTTGGGCTGGAAATTGTTGTTGTTTTTTTTTTTTTTATCCCATCCTTTTGTGGGTTCTCCCACTTCAGAATTTTAAGGCATTACTTAAAGTTGTTTGCAATGGATATGGGAGCTCAGACAAGTCCCTGCCTTTTCCCCACCATCTTGGCTCTTCACTTTTAGTAATGTGACAGAGAGTCTTTTCGAATGGAAAAGATGGACAGAAAGAAAGGATGTGCCTGATATAGAACATTGCTTAACCTGGTTGAAAGAAGTAGACAGAATACTGCTTAACCTGGTTGAAAGAAGAGGAGATTGTATTCTTTTTGGACTTTTTACCTCACCAAAAGCATACTAGGAAATCAAGAAAAGAGAAGCTGAGGGTAGAAGACCAGGGATAAATTAAATGTCCTCTTGGAATGGGATGACGTTGGGAATTTTTAACACCTTCCACTAGGAATGAGGAAGAGGAGACATGAAAGATTATTCAACAACTTCCATCTGGGAAGGGTGGGTCCTTTATGATACTCTCTTCTCCAGGCAAGGGAACTAATTCTCAGAACCCTGGTTCATGGCAGGAAAGGAATCATATTAGTTCCCAGGCTCATCTAAGGCAAAGCACAGGCAGAGGTGGGAACCATAGATCCTCAGGGGTAATATGCCTTGCCATGATATGGAGGTGATAAGTAGAAGGTCCAGAATTTGATTTGTGTCCCCCTGACTCTTGATTCCACAATACCTCATGCCTCTCCCCATAAATTAATATTTCTGGAATAGACTCCACAAATGAACAGAGATGGTGAAAGATTCAGGGCCATAGTCACACTACTAGTTGTGAGAGATGGTGAAGAGAGCAAGACCTTTGCCTTGTTGCTGTAATGACTTACAAGGGAAATTTCAGTGAGCTATGAATTTAAACTCTAAGATTTTGTTTGGGAGAGCAAATCCTAATATCATTCAGAACTCTGACCTTGGACTCTATATCCTCAAGGGAGATTTTTAAATTTCATTTGTCTGAATTAGAGGATCCAAATGTGATTGGTCTGAGGAACTTAAAAACAAACAAAAAACTACCTCCTCAGAGCCAACACTCCTTGCACACTCTGATCTTAAATAACTACATATCAGCAGAAAACAGTGGGGTCAAACTACAAAGAGGTTTTCAAAATACTGTCAGCAATGGTGGATGGAAAATATGTCATAACTGTGCTTTTTCTTCTTCTTCCAGCTTTACCTGAATCCATGGAGAGAAGAGTAATAGATGATCTCTATGCCTTCCAGCTGAAGGGAAGGTGATAAACAATGAGTACACTATTGATCAGATCCTTCCTCCAATTGTATTACTGAGAAATTTTGTCTGTGTTTTATTTTGTTGTTTCCTGTACCCCCAAAATAGCCTATGTCTTGCCTCTTAGTTTCTGCCACCATGGCCACACTGCTTTCCAGCCATATTCCTCTTCTTCTCAAACTGTACCTGATACCAGATCTTATATTTTCTTGTCCCAAAACCCCAAACACCCTTCATCTTAAACTCTAACTTCTCATGTTCCAGAGAACTAACTCATTGTTCATTGGAAGCTTGGGGAAAGGAGATTACAGATAGAGACTTTTCATTCAAAAAAAATAAAAAAAATCATGCTCAGAAGAAGAATGTCTTAAAAAAAACCTCAATGATATTCACACACACACAAAAAAAATTGTCAACATTATTAAATGCTACAGAAAGGTGAAAGAGCACCAGGATACAATTATGACACACAAGAAATATAGGGAATTAATGGAACTAGGTAAGACCTAGAGTCATTCTCCAAATGGATAAGCAGTCAAAATATTTGAACAAACTGTTCTCAAAAGAATTGCAGACTGTTTATACTACCACTGGAAAAAAATCATTCTAAATCACTACTGATAAAAGAAATGCATAGCAAAATAATAATAGGCAGGTTTTAGGTTACAAGTCACACCCATCAAAATGCCAAATATGTTAAGTGATAGAAAAATATTAGACAGTCTGGAGTATATTCTTGTTGCCCCTATTATAGAGGTGGCACAGAAGATAGAACATTGAGCCTGTAGTCAGGAAGACCTGAGCTCAAATCCGATCTTAGACACTTACTAGCTGTATGACTCTGGACAAATCACTTAACCTTTGTTTACCTCATTTTTCATAACTGTGATGATGATAACAGAATCTACATCACAGAAGCTATATAAATCCTTATTCCCTTCCTTTTCCTTCCCTTCCCCTTCATTAAATCCCAGTGGCTTTTTGAGAAATTTAGAAGCCATGAACCAGTAAAATAAGCTTCATTTGAATTGAGAGTTTAAGACAAGGGTGGGGGAAAGGTTTCTCCTCTTGACAGCCTCACAGAACTTGATGTTGGGTTTTGAGAAACCTAAGGAGAATTGTACAAGATTTCTCTGTCTGCTCAAGATGGAGCAACAACATTTATTAGAAGGAATAAATATTCTTAATAATGCAAGAAATGGAGAGTTTCAATAATTTATATGGTCAATAATAGATATTTTAGGCTATTTTTACATGTCATAAAATTTTTACATGTCATATTAGTATAGATAAGCAAGCCCTTTATTGAGGAGCTCAAGTGATTTGTAAGTTGGGAATGATCAAAGTCTTTTTTAATTCACATTTTTTTTGTTCTGCTAAAACTAAGGGTTCTTAACTTGGGGAGCATTTACTTGCTTTTAAAAAAAATGGTTTTATAAATGTTGTTGTTCAGTTGTGTCTGACTCTTCATAACCCTGGGGACCATAGCATGCCAAAACTGTCCAAAAGGGTTTTTTGGGGGGCAGAGATACTGCAATAGCTTGCTATTTCATTCTCCAGTGGATTAAGAAAAACAGAGGTTAAGTGACTTGTCTGAGGAAGGATTTGAATGCAGGTTTTCTTAACACTCTATTGACTGAGCCATCTAGCTGCCTCCTCATTAATGGTATTTATATCATTTATAATGGCATTTCAATATAATTGGTTTCCTTTGTTATCCTCTGCATTATAATTTATTCTTAAGGAATATTCTGAGAAAGAATGTAAAAACTTCTCTAGATTGCCAAAGTCCAAGACAGACAGGAATTTTTAACCTGAGAGAGAGAAGGTTAAAAATTCCCAACTTAGTTTACTTTAGCCAGAAGTTTTGGTTTATACTTCTCCCTTCTACTCTCCCCACTCTCCTGGCATTGCTGTACCTCTGCTGGAGCTGTAATACAGAAAAACTCTGAGACATCAGATATTCTCAAATTTGTTAGTGTGTACTTTGAACAGAGGGAATCTGTCTCATCTCACACTTTCCTATCTGTCTATGTTTGGGCAGAGGGGAAAGAACTGCTCTAATATAAGAGATAATTTATTCAATTGACCTAACCCTTATTGTCCTCAGATTGTACCCTCAAAGAACACTAGTGCACCCAGAAAGAAGAGAGGAGAGGAAAACAGGATTTTTTTTCAGATTTTGTTCTGTAATACTTGGACTTTGGCTTTTGAAGTTTAGTCCTTCCCTGACTTGCCCCCTCCCCCATCTCTGACCAGACTGGGGAAAGGTCAGTCTAAAATATAATTTTCGAACCATATGTCACTTTAGCTTTGTCACACCAAGAGCTAATTATTACATTCACATTGCCTTCATGTGTCAAATAATTTTAGCTAAAAAATCTTGTCAAAAAGAATAGAAAATGGTATCTCAACTTTCAACCCCATTATTTGAGTAAATAACACATGACTACGATGAATAAAGATGTTTTCTGAATAGAGGTCAATTTTAAGTGGCTTCATATCTTAAAAAAGCAACTTAATTTCATTTTTGTGTATACATGGAATGGCCTTAATGGCCTTAAAAGTCATTGCAGTTTTGTATAAGTCTTGGCAAAATCCCAGATCCCTGATAGGATCTAATACATAGGCATAAAGTGCAAAGGCCCTTGGCAGGTCAATATGAGTTCAGTATTTATGTTTTGGCACCAAGCAGTTCATGAAAAATAAATGACCTATCTTAGTGAGTCTTTCATATTTTTGAGAAGTCGTTGCACAGTAGCACTATTTACGAAACAGACTAATTAAAAACTTGAAGACATGGTGTGGTCTATACTTATTATGTAGGTTTTGTTGAAGGTGATCTTAGTAATTTGCTCATTTAGGGTTTGTTTATTTTGACAAATAATTGTTGAGTTAAGAAGTTGAAAATTATTGTTTATTAGCAATGGTTCTGTGAACAGAGATAATCAATCTTCTAAGGAATTTAGGGGAGATCATACTTGATACTCTCTGGAAACATCTGCAACAGACCCTCAGCAGTCACAGGATTAACACAAGTAACAAAAGCAGTCTGACTCACCTTGGTATGTGTGTGTGTGTGTGTGTGTGTGTGCTAATAAACACATCCCAGATGTAAACCCATGGCTCTTCCTTTCTTTTATTTTTTTTCTTCTTTGGTTCAGTTTCTTTGACTTTCTTCCCTTCTATTTCTCTACTAAATGTTTTCCTTCTTTACTTTCTTTTCTCTATTAATAGAATTTACTTCTCTTTCTTAACCAAGGCACATGACTAGGTACATACACATTTATAATTACCTGCTACCTCCTCACCAAGCTAACAAATATCTGCCAATACAATTATTACATTATTCATAATAGCAGATGATTGTGGTAGAAAGACATCATTTTTAGATGTTTTTAATCTAAACCTTATGATTTCTTTTTTTAGATTGTGCTTCTCATTCTGTCTTCCAGGGGTTTATATTTTTGGACCTTATCTACTCAGAGATATTTTTCTAGATTTTTTTTAATTACATGATCTAATTAATATGCTTAGTCTTCAAAGGTCAGAAGAGGTCCTTGCTTCGCTCTTAAGTAATAAGTCAAATTTAACAGTGACCTGATGGTGATGATGACCATTGTCTAGTCAAGGAATTAACTCTAATATTAGACAGTCTGAGCAGTCTAAGCAAGAAGGTCTATGACATACAACCAAGTATTTTTGATTCAGTAGAAAGTACCTAAGAAGGAAACAGTGAAAACAAGTTCTACTTCTACCACTTACACTTTCAGTGTGACCTTGGGCAAGTCTCTCTGAGCCTTCATTTCTTGTCAGTAAAGTGACAGACTTGAAACAAATATACTTTACAGTGCCTTTAAGCTTTTATTTCCTACAAACTTCTATGGTGGAAATATGCCTAGAGGAAAACAGCTCTGGGTCATTCTTAAAATTGAACATGATCAGAAGAAATAACATTGTGTATCCCTGTTCAAAAATTAATAAAAGATTTATAAAGCTTCTAGTATATGCAGACAGCTCTACTAAGCATTGTAGATACAACAACAAAAAAGATAGAGACTCTGCTCTCAAACTTACACTTTACTAGGGCCAGAAAAAAGAATACATGAGGTATGGAGGTAATAGAGAGCTGAACAAGAATGAGAGAGAGAGAGAGAGAGAGAGAGAGAGATATTCAGTTTCAGGAGAACATAGAACCCATGAAAGAAAGAAAGAAAAAAAAGAGTCTCAAAAATTGCATTAGAGTCAGACTGTACAAAATCATGAGCAATAGCCCTGGGGATGATTTTTACAGAGTAAATAAGATTAAATTTAATATCAAGTTACACCTTGAAATGAAAAAGAAAAAAAAATAAAGGTCAACTTCTAGCCAATTGTTGTGTAATGGTGATGAATGGGTTGGGCCATACTACTGGTATGATAGGGAGTGTGGGAGGAAGAAGGGAAGGGAAAGGAAGAGAAAAGAAAGGAGGGGAAAGGAAGAGAATAAAAGAAATGAGAAATTCTATAGTGTTTACTATGTATTAGGCACTAAAATAAGCTATTTATAATAATTATCTGATTTGATAGACATAACACTGTGAGGTAGGTGCTTTTATTATTCTATTTATACTTGAGGAAATTTAAGCAAATAGAGGTTAAGTGACTTGTCTGGGATTATATAGATTGTAAATGTTACTGTTCTCATTTTTGTTGTTGGAAAAATTATGACCTTATAGTATATGTACATATATATGTGCATATGTGTATGCATATGTTATGTAAAATACATTTAAAAATTAGTATTTCATTTTTCCCCAGGTATATGTAAAAACAATTTTTAACATTCATTTTTAAAACTTTGAATCTCAAATTCTCTCTTTTTCTCTCTCCTCACCCCCAACCCCTATTGAGGAGGCAAGCAATTCAATATAGGTTATATACATGTAGTCATGCAAAACATTTCCATATTAGTGATGTTATGAAAGAAAACATAGACCAAAAAAAAACCTTAAGAAAAATAAAAAAAGTTTAAAAAGTACGCTTCAATCTGTATTTAGACACCATTAGCTCACTCTCTGGGGATGGATAGCATTTTTCTTCTTAAGTCCGTCAGAGTTGTCTTGGATTATAGTATTGATGAGAATAGTTTAAGTCTTCCACAGCTGGTTATCTTACAATACTGCTGTTCCTTTGTACATAGTACATTTCACTCTGCATCAGACCAGTTTTTCTGAGAACATTATGGTAATCATTTCTTATAGTACAATAGTATTGATCATAATCACCGCAACTTGTTCAGCCATTCCCCAACTGATGGACATCTCCTCAATTTCCAATTTTTTGCCACCAGAAAATAATTGCTTTAAATATTTTTGTGCATATAGGTACTTTTCCTTTTTTATCGCTTTTGGGGTACAGACCCAGTACAGAGTATTGCTAGGTCAGAGGTATGAATGAGTTTATTGTCCTTTGGGCATAGTTCCAAATTGCTTTACAGAATGGTTGAATCAGTTCACAACTCCACCACCAGAACATTAATGTCTTATTTTTCCTGCATCCCCTTCAATATTCATTTTCCTTTTCTGTCCTATTAGTCAATCTAATAGGTATGAAGTAGTAACTCAGAACTGTTTTAGTTTGGAATTTTCCAATTAATAGTGATTTAGAGCAGTTTTTCATCTGGCTATAGATATCTTTGATTACTTCATCTGAAAAGTGCTCATACCTTTTGATCATTTGTCATTTGGAGAATGACTCTTTATAAATTTTACTAAATTCTCTCTATGCTTGAGCAATGAGGCCTTTATCAGAGAAACCTGTTTAATTTTTTTCACAATTACTATTACTAACTATGTTTCCTCCATCCTATTTCCCCTGCCCTGTTATTCTATTATCTCTCCTTCCCTCTTGTCCCTCCTCAAAAGTGTTTTGTTTCTGACAACCTCCTCCCACAATCTGCCCTCCCAGCTATCATTACCCCTACTTTCTCTTATTCCCTTCCTATTCTTTCCTGTGAGGTGAAATAGATTTCTATACCCAAATGAGTGTGTATGTTATTCCCTCTTTGTGTCAATTCTGATGAGAGTAAGGGTCACCCACTCTCCCTCAACTTCCCCCTTTACCTCTTCACCATAAAAACTTTTTCTTGCCTCTTTTATGTGAGATAATTTGTCTCATTCTACCTCTCCCTTTCTCTTTCTCCAAGTACCATCCTTTCATATTGAACTCACACCTGTGCCCTCTGTCTATATCTACTCTTTCTAATTACCCTAATAATGAGAAAACTCTTATGAGTTACAAGTATCATTTTCCCATGTAGAATTGTAAACAGTTTCACTTTATTAAGTCCCCTATGATTTCCCTTTCCTGTTTCCCTTTTTTATGTTTCTCTTGAGTCTTGTATTTGAAAGACAAATTTCTATTCAGTTCTGGTCTTTTTATCAAGAATGCTAAAAGTCCTCTATTTCATTGAGAATTAATTTTTCCCCTGAAGGATTATACTCAGTTTTTCTGGTTAGGTGATTCTTGGTTGTAATCCTAGTACATTTGCCCTCTGGAATTTCATATTCTAAGTCCTCCAGTCCTTTAATGCAGAAGTTGTTAAATCTTGTGTTACCATGACTGTGGTTACATTATACTTGAATTATTTCTTTCTGGCTGTTGGCAATATTTTCTCCTTGACCTGGGAGCTCTGAAATTTGACTATAACATTCTTGGTAGTTTTCTTTTTCAGATCTCTTTCAGGAGGTGTTTGATGGATTCTTTCAATTTCTCTTTTAACCACTGATATAGAATATCAGTTGAAAGATGATATCTAGGCTCCTTTTTTTTATCATGAATTTCAGGTAGTCAACAATTTTTAAGTTATTTCTCCTGGATCTATTTTCCAGATGAGTTGTTTTCCATTCTTTGGGTTTTTTTATTGTTTATTATTTCTCATAAAGTCATTAGCTTCTATTTGATCAATTATAATTTTTAAGGAATTATATTCTTCAGTGAGCTTTTGTACTTTCTTTTCCATTTGGCCAATTCAACTTTTTAAGGAGTTTTTTTTTTTTTCAGTGAATTTTTGTGCGTCTTTTTCCATTTGGTCAATTCTGCTTTTTCAGTGCATTCTTCTTCTCATTGCTTTTTTTTTTTTTGTACCTCTTTTACCATTTGGCCTAGTCTGTTTTTTGAAGTATTATTTTCTTCAGCATTTTTTTTGGTGTGTGTGTGTGTGTGTGTCTCCTTTACCAGGTTGTTGACTCTTTATTCATGATTTTCTTACATCACTCTCATTTTTCTTCCCAATTTTTCCTCTACCTCTCTTACTTGATTTTCAAAATCCTTTTTGAGGTCTTCCATGACCTGAGACCAATTCATATTTTTCTTTGAGGCTTTGGATATAAGAGATTTGACTTTGCTATGCTCTTCAGAATGTGTATTCTGATTTTCCTTGTCGCTATAGTAACTTTCTATAGTCAGAATTTTTTTCCTGTTGTTTGTAAATTTTCCAAGCCTATTTCTTGACTTTTAACTCTTTGTTAAAGTAACACTATGTTTCCAGGGTAGAGGGTTGTAGAGGGCCAGCTCTGATCAGTCCAGAAAAGGGTTAAAGAATTCAGGTTGGAATTTAACTCCTTCCTGTTCTTACCTTCAAGGGCTCACTTAATCAGATGTCGGCTCACCACTCTTCTATTCATTAAGGGGCTCCTGGAACTGCCCAACTATGGCATAATAAAAGTCTGGCATGAGGGATAACATGTGGCAAACTAGGGAGAACTAGTCACATGCTTTGAGATAAGAACCTGAGACGGCCCTGAGAATGATTGTCATGGCCTGTTAATTGACTGTTAATCTCTATCTTGTAACCATTTGTTTAAAATGTATGTAATCCTTTTCTTGATACTTTTATTGTATGCTCCTTTAATGTATGTCCTGAAAGCATTTTTTTACCGAGCTCTGAACTTTGAAAGTTATCAGTAACAGTTACAGAATATGCATAGCTTTCCCACACAAGGGATCCTTTCTAGCTCCAAACATTTTCCTATACATGCTGCGACCCTCAGATGAATAAACGGTTCAGTCTTGGCTGACCCTCCTGGCTCATGTTTCTTCAGTTCATGCTCTCCCGTCAGGTGTGATTCTTAGTTGCTGGCAACAGAGGGTGTGCTCTCCCAAGCTTCAGGGGTTTCTGCAGGCATTTTCAGAAATATTTCTAGGGACCTGTAGGTTTTCAGTTCTTCAAAGGTGGTATGATCCAAGGTGAGGTGTGTTTATTACTCTTGTCTTGTGCTCTGGACTTGGTGCTTGGTGCTTGGTACACCAGCACTCTTATCTTCCCTGTAACTGTGATGAGGGTCCCTGCTCCACTGCGCCTGCAACCTCTCCTGTGCTAGTACTCCTCCTCACTCTGGGACTGCCGCTCAGTACTTCAAACAAAAACTGAGTATGGGCAAAGCAACAAAGTCTTGCCTCAGTGTTAGCAAAGAAATCCATGTAATCTCCTTCTGACCAGTTGTTTAACCTAATTATGATCTGTGGGTTGAGAGTTCCAGAAGCAACTGTTGCAGATTCAGTGGCTCTCAAGGCATATTCCTGGTTTGCTGGGGCTGGGGCTGTGCTGATGTAGCCTGCACTGGACTGTGTTCCACCCTCAAGCCATGTGACAGGCCTTTACTGCTGACCTTCTAAGTTGTCTTTGGCAAGAAAATTATTTTACTCTATCCTTTTTTGGGTTCTGCTACTCTAGGAATTGTTTTATGGCATTATTTAAAGGTGTTCAGAAAGGTTTGGGGAGAGCTCAGGTGAGTCATTGCCTTTTTTCTGCCATCTTCGCCCCACCCCCTTATTTTACTCCATGTATGATCATAGATTTAACTATAGTTTACTGTCATCATTTTATAGTGAGGTTCAGAGAAAGCAAGGGATATATCCAAGTTCTAACAGGTAGTAAGTGGTAAAGCTGGGTTTTGAACAAGAGTTCTGTATGTTTTTCACTGTACTGAGTTATAGGTTTTTTTTTTTTTAATCACCACTTGACAGTGACTTTATTCTTGTCCTCTAAATGCTTCCCAAGTGCCAGTAGTTTCAGGATCTCCCAGTTTTCAGTACTCAGTTCTTGATAGTACTTTATCTAGCTCCATCATTACTCTTGTGCCTGTGTGTAAGTATCCAAAAAACATGAATCTGAATATCTGCTATATCAGATGATGAGAAAGGGATTCAGCATGAATGTAAATTTTATGATTGGTGTCAAATAATGTACTGAACTAAAGCTAATAGCACCACAAATATATATTCAAAAATCTCATCCACCCCATTCGTAAGTGACAGAATAATATCTGATTCCCCAGTACAAAGAATGTGCACAAACAGTGCACATTGTTTCAAACAAAAACTGAGTACGGGCAAAGCAACAAAATCTTGCCTCAGTGTTAGCAACGAAATCCACGTAATCTCCTTCTGACCAGTTGTTTAACCTAATTATGATCTGTGGGTTGAGAGTTCCAGAATGAACAATGAAACAATGCAAGTTATCAGTAAATGTGATAAATATTCCAAATCACTGATAAGTGAAATGAGTCATAACACCCATCAAATTTGCAAAGATGATGAAAGAGGAAGATACACCTTCTTGTAAGGATTGTGGGAAGCCTGGTACTATTGGTGTCTCCTAGGTCCTATTGATGAAGCTATGAAATGGTTCAACCATTTTGGAAAATAATTTGGAATTATAACCCAACATACATAAATTCTACATGACTTTTGACACAGTGTCTTGGATTGTATTTGATTTCATTAATAAGTTCCATATTTTGATTACTAGTACGTACCTCATGGTTTGTGTTATTAATGATATATGAATTTCTGTGTCTCACAAGTGATGGGAAGTGATCGATTAAGGCATCAATATTACCATCAACATCATCATCTTTTTTTTTCTTCTCCTCATCTCCTCCCAATTTTGGGACTCTTCATTCTTAAGCAGAAGAAATATTAAAAAATTATTATAAACCTTTTTGCTTACATAGTGAGTTTGCAATTTTCTTTGAAGAATTGCTATTCATATAATTATAAATTTACTTGTCTCAAAAAAAAATTTTATTTTACTTTTCTCCTAACTTTTGCAAAAGATCACTCTACTGGAGCCCTCACCTCTAAAGTAACAATAACTCGTGTCAAGGTCCTTCCTAAGATAATTATTAATAGTTAAGCTGAGCCTGGACTGAGCTAATCCCCAATCCCAATGTCACTCACCATATATCATCCTTATTTTATTTAAGTGAACTGGCACAACATTGGTTTCTCCTCACACAACAAGCTATATCTTAAGCCACACGAGGACAGAAAAGACTGTCTACAAACTAGTCTCATGTGCTCTTTTGAATTAGAATTGAGATTGGGACTGACTGTCCAAGAATCTAGCCTTAACTAATTAGCACTTACTATTTTTCGTGAATGCTTGAAGATGTAAGTCCTCATTGATAAGAACTGAAGTGGAAATTTTCTACTAGGAAACCACTTGCAATCTGTCCTCAAATCCCATGGTTGTTGAAGACATCCTGCTACACTCATACATATTGGGGTACTAGTATGAGAGTGGAGAAGGCTGACACAGGTACAGAAGTAAACTTGCAATGATTGAGAGTGCCTTTCATTTGTAAGTAACCATGGGACCTAAGAAAAGCATTCATATTTCAAGCATTTGTTAAACATCTGAGATCCAGATACATGAATTCATCTTTCTTATTATACATCCTTCAGAAAGTCTCAAAGGAAAATATGTGAATTGGGCATTATGTTTTAATTCCATATGTTAGTGAGTCTAGAGTAATGTCTATCATATAAACTAATTATTCATTTAGAGATCAATAGGCACTAAAGGCTAAGGAAAGGGCAGGAGAATCTGATCACCTTTCTAAGCCTTGGAATTAGTCCCACTAATAATACTCAGCAATGTTAATAGGAGGCATATATTTCAAGAAAGGCAGGGACAGAAGGAAAGTTGTCAAAGTACAAGAATACTTACAGAAACACTTTCTGTTGTGTCAAACAACAGGAGATAGAATAAAAATCCATCATTTAGTAAATAAATAAACAAATTGGTATATAAAATGGAACTGTATTGTGCCATAAGAAATGAGAAATATGATAGATTCAGAAAGCTATGGACAAACTTCTATAAACTGATACATAATAAAGAGAGCAAAACTATGAGATCAGTTTGTGCAATGTTCACAATAATGTGATGAGAAATAATTCTAAAAGACCTTAGAATTTTACTACAGCAGTGATTTATTATGACTTCAAAAGACTGAAGGTAAAGCATACCTTCTATTGAATGATATAAAGGGGGTAGGATAGAGGTATTGAATCAGGCATATATTCTTATATAACATCAATATATTGATTTGTGTTAACTGTTCATACATATTTACTGTAAGAGAAGGTTTCTGCTTGTGGGAAAGTAGATTGATAGGTAGCGATAGTTACGAGAAAAACAGCAGAGAAGGAATAAAGAGAGGAGTGGCACAAAAAGAGATAAAAAGGGTATAATTTGTTACTGTTTTTATATATACAAACACACAGACATATTTGCATGTACTTATATCTGTATCTATGTATATGTATATGTATATTTATTTATGTCTATATATAAACAATGTGTTTAGTAGAAGTTCACAGTGAACTGTACTGACTTCCTCCCTGTTCTTTGAGATAATTGTGTTGATTGAATTCAAAGAAAACATTTTTTTAAATGTCAATGACATATTCCATACATCCATGAGCACACCTCCATTTGGGGAAAAGAAAAAAAAAATATATCTGACTGGTCATTGTAGGTTTCTATTTGAGAAACATTATTCCCTGGGCTCTTTTCTGAAATGTTCATCTTTATCCATCATTCATCTTGATATTGAGACTGGAATGAAATTTTTTACTTAGCTCCACCACTTTTTGGGTCTGGAGCCTGTATTTTTTCAAAAAAATCTCTTTTTGGTTACTGAACCAAAGAAAATTGAGCATTGTGCCAAATTAAAGTGACTGAATGAATATAGAGAAGGGTATCTCAGCTGCTTAAACTATGTGAGCTGATGAAGAGAGTTGTGAGATATGCTCGTGCCATTAATTTTGTATAAAAATATGCATTTTCAATAAGCCCTACTTGTGTCATGATTTCAGTATTCATGTTGTACTACAATCCTTGCCTTTTCTCAAAGAAACTAAAAAAAGAATAGCTACTACTCTGGAAAAATTGTGAATTTTCAAATTAGGAAAAACCTTTGCTTGTGACTTTGTCAGGTACACATTGAATCTTATCCTGTCTCTAAGAAAGTTTAGATACCAGTGCAAATGAAGTATATTTAAAGTTGCTTTCATACTATACCTATTAGAATAACATTCTGCACAAATTATTTACTTTTAACATCCCCAACAGAAAGAAGTTTATTGATCCATATAATCCAGATTATTATATACCGTATCTGATTGGTAATAAAGATATTACTCTGAGTTCATAATACCAGATGATTTCCATTAAAATAAAATTACTTGGGCTATGTTAAAGTGTGGAAGACAAGAAGCATGCTGTCTGATCTTTCACATTGTTCAAATATGATTTTGCCATCACCAACCTTCTTCCCTCCATGTTTGGAGAAAAGATAGCTAAAGACTTGGAAGATTAAGGGTTGTACAGTGGCAGGGATTTGAATTTCTTTTCCTGTTCAGCAAATAAGACAGGGAAGAAAACAAGCTTCTTACTCAGTCTTAGTCTGCCATCTGGGCCAACAAAACATATTTCACTGCCTCTAAGCACCTCTGTACAACTGTAAGTTGGGACAACTCTTGAAATTTTTTCATCCAATTCAAACCCATCTGGAAAAACCAGATGATGTGGTTGAACACTAAAGAAAGAAAAAAAAAAACCTGTTAATGATTTTACATTTTTTGTATTTTGGAGCAACATGCATTTTCTACTATCTAAGGAAATCTGCCTGTATGCCTATTATCATAAGGCTGATCCTCTGGATGCAATTAGCATTCATATATGATAGCAGTAGGGCAAGGTAGAAATTAAAATACTAATAATAATCCCCTACATTTGTAGAGGGAGGTGGAGTACTGGATAGAGAGCCAGTCATGTATTCCAGAAGACTTGGGTTCAAAGTTCATATCTGATATATACTGACTATGTAACATAGTGCAGGTCATTTAACTTTTTAATATCCCAGATATTCACTAAGATTTCAAATGACAGAAAAAATTGTCAATTTTTGTGACCAATTTTTTCACTTGTAGTTTCTTTTACCAAGAGAATCATAGGTATGTTCAAAGTATTGAAGATTCCATTATATATGTATATATATATGTGTGTGTGTGTGTGTGTGTGTGAGTGTGTGTGTATGTGTGTGTGTGTGTGTGTGTGTATATATACCAATCAACCAACATGCATTAGGTATTTACTATGTGCAGGACATTTTGCTAAGTCCTAGGAATGCAAGTTGCTCCAAATAAAAACAATATTTATGTTCTAGGTATAATGTTAATTATATTTTTTCCATGAACAAATCTATTTTTATCCTTTTCAACAACCTTGCTAGGTAGATAGTGCAAGAGGAAATGAGCTGTGAGAAATCTCTCACGGTTTCCATAAGAGATACTAAATAACACAATCAGTAACCAGCATCACTAGGACGTGTACCAAGGTCTTTAGACCTCAGGAGCAGTGATTTTTCTAGTACACCATAAATATCACCTTGTTTTGAATAACCATTCTTGGTTAACTTACTGTGACAATCATAACTATATATAACTTATAACTTATTGTAGTCAATAATCTTTAATAATACCTCAGGTAATAAAACATAGACTGGAGGAAACAGAAGGAAAGAATCACAAAATCTCTGAGTTGGAAGGAAATGGAGATGTTACCTATACCAATCCTGATATCTAATCCTTATATAAAAAAACTGGAAGTCAGTTTCCTTGACTTTAAAATGAGAGAACTAATTTTAGATGATTTTTTGGGTTTCTTTCATCTCTGAGCCTATGATCTGAAAGCTGTACATCTGAAGCTTTCCTTTGAGGGGGAAATTACTCCCATTACCTACTTATTCAATCCATTATATTTTTGAATAGTTTTCATTAATAACAATTTGTCTCACATTAAGCCCAAATCTTAGATTCCATTGATTAGACCTAATCCTAC
Source organism: Vombatus ursinus (assembly GCF_900497805.2). Classification (NCBI taxonomy): domain Eukaryota; kingdom Metazoa; phylum Chordata; class Mammalia; order Diprotodontia; family Vombatidae; genus Vombatus; species Vombatus ursinus. Next base: position 3,710,009 of record NW_020954570.1, on the reverse strand, counting down.
CTTTTAGCATGAAATGAGCAAACCTAATCCCATTATAACCCTTCTGATATTTGAAGACAACTATCCAGTGATTCCATGCTTTTTTAAAAGCTAAACACCCACCCTGGTTCCTTTAACCCTTTTCATTAATAATAGATAAAATATGAGTCCTTATAAGATTATAATTTGAAGTAATAAAAGAGGGATAGCTGCAGTTGACATTGATTTGATAATATTAGTACATATTATTTTTCTATAAATAAGGAACCAGAAACATGGGAAAGAAATGTGGTTTGTGAACTGTGTTATAAGAACCTCAGTCATATGAAGATACTATAGGGATTACTCGATAGAAAGGTCATGATAGACGTTTAAAATGTTTTGTTCTTCATGACTTTCTTAAGAAGTCTTTCATTTAAAAGTCTAACATAACTTTTCTTTTGAGTGATATCAGAGCAGATGAGTTTCATAAACTTGAAAGGAATTAAAATTACTCACTAGGAAACTGCTGGAATTTAGGAAAAAATAAAACTGTCTTGCCCTCTTACTAGTTATATGACAGGAGACAAGCAAGTCAAATATCCTCCCTCTACCTTCATTTTTTCATTTGTAAAAAAAAAATCAAGTTGTAATAGACCATATTGTATTTGTCATAGTATTATGTATGTATACATACATGCATAAGTATGTATGTTTGTATGTATATATATATACATGTCCATGTATACACACATAATTAGTCTAATACAGATACTTTTTCTTACTTTGCTCTTGTTAGTTACTTTTCTCCTTCCACTACAAGTACAATCAGGAATGTGACTTTAGAAAAAAAAAAGTCTGAGTATAGCAGCTCTACAGTCCTTGATATTTTTTTCAAAAAGGCTTATTAAAGAAACCTTCCCAGATCTTTTTCATATTTCTTTTTTCCCACTGTGAATCTTTGTTTTGTGAGATGATACTTCTTATAATCCTTGATAATTATCCATTTAATTTCCAAAATATTGATATTGCATGTGACTGCCATATATCTTTACTTGGCAGTCAAATAAAGCATTTGTTGACCAAGGCATTTTTTTAGACAAGGGATTCTTATCTTTCTGTGCATCATGTCCCACTTTGGCAGTCTGATGAAGCCTACAGAAACTGTCTCAGAAGAATGCTTTTAAGTTCATAAAATAAAATAAGATTAAAAAATATATCAAATGTTAATGAAATGATGATTTTTTCTCCCTCATCCAAGTTCATAGATGCACTAGACCCCATGTTTAAAACTCTTGGTAAATCTCTGTATGTAATTATTGTTGTCTATATCTATCCTTCATTAACACCATATTAATGTCTCATTTTTCATTATCAATAATATTTAAATTTGCTGTACTTAAATTTTTCTCATGTTGTCTGTCTCTGTTTCTCTCTCTAATTCCCACCCCCACTCCACTTTTTCAAACTAAGAATAGCAGTAGTTTAACTGCACACAGACAGGAGATTCAGTATTGATATGAGAGTAACAAGAGAAGCAAATCATTTTCTGTCCATTAAAATGTAATCAATTCCATCTTTTGTTGATGTTATTTGGTTCATGTCATAGTAACCTATTCTTTTCTCAAAGAAATTAATCATGATATGTATATTTTAAGTTTCTATATAGTGTCCAAGTCTTTGCCCTATCTCATTCATTATTCCTAATCTGTATTTTACAATATATTTCACATTTATTCCCACATTCCACTGAAGTTATCAACTATCAAAGTACATGTTGATTTAATTTGGATCGTCACGTTGAATTGTTTTTTTTTGTTTTGTTTTGTTTTGTTTTGTTTTAGAATTCCTTAGCTTTTTCTGCTGTAATAGATGTTATATAAATTGTATCTATTTTCATATGGTCCTTTTGTAATTGCTTACTGCAATTATAAAAATTTATTTTAAATAGAAAGACAAAATGAGAAAATTTAACATTCATAGAAGAGAATGATTCTTGGTGGCTTGACTGTAACTTCTTTTTCTCCACCAAGCTTTACACAATATAATCTAGGCTGAGCTAGCTTGCTACTTTATAGAAAACTATTTGGGCATCCATTAATTTGATGCTTTTAAATGACTGATTGATGCAATAGAGGTATTCCCACCTGTTAAAAGTATCAGGGCTAGAGCATCTTTTTAGTATGGGGAGGAGTGTAATTGATTGATCAACTCAATTGATCCTTACTCATACAAACAATAATCATTTTTTCTGTTCATTTTCATATATGAAAATTTATTGATGTATGCTGTTCATAATTAAATAATATTTAAAATAAATAAAACAGTTTTTCATGTATGTATATGTGTATGCACACACACATATGTATGTGTACATATACATATATGTGTATATGGATCTGTGTCTATATCTATCTAATCATGTAACATGTGTCATTGTGTCATGGAATAAATATCTACATTCACGAATCAAAGCTCAATCTGAGTATTCTATGAACTAAAATCCGCAGTCATCAGACAGAGGATCATGGGTTAAGAAGTTCATTAACACTTCACAAGTATTGTGGGTATCATTTTTCTTGCCTTCTTAATGGATATTGAGGCAGGGAGGCAAGGAGAGAATTTGGAAGTGAAAACAAAAATAAAAATAATAAAGTAATCCACTGCTAAGTTTTCTACCCCTTCATGAGTTATACTAGACTATTTTCTTTGGGACTTCAATTATATTCTTAAAATTCATAATAATACAGGCATTAATTGTCTAATGTCATTAATAATGACACATTAAGAGCCAGTAAATTCCATAGATAAAACACAATAAATAAACAACTGGTCCAATTATATCACAGAACAGTATTCTACCTTTTTGATAGGCTTTTAATTAAAACGCCAATACTATGATGACAAAAAAGAATCTTGGTTGAGAATACTTCTATTTAGAATGTGCCAGCAGTCTATGTTTACCCCACAGATGTGTGAAATGAATTTGTGATATTTTCAAATACTTACAAATTGATGAACTGGAAAGAACTAGAATAGAGCTGAGACTGGAGAATTTACTGCTCAGTTGGAAGGTAAACAAATAGCATGGTCTATATATGCAAAAACATGTAAATTGCATCTCAGAACACAAGGAAAGGACTATTAAATCTATTCATGGTGTTCTCTTTCTCAAGGTAGAATGAATAACCAATCACTCTTAAATGCCCTCAAAATATGCCAGCCAACTGCTTTATGGATAAATGATGATGCCAAGGAAAGAACGTCGTGTTTCATCCCAATGTCCTTGGCATTTTCAGTCTTTAAAAAGGAGAAATATATTATTTTTTTCATGTTCTAACAAATGGATTTAACTACTTTCCTAAATATGAGAGTGTTTTCATCTGCCATTTTAATAGCTGTGCTGAGGTGCAGATTGAAAGGCAGCCTAGATATTATCTTGAACCATAATTACACACAGCATTTAAAGACCACTGTGTACTAACACTTTGTCAAGCAGCGATGAAGAAAACATCTAATTTGGAGCTCATAAAATGTTCATGTTAAATGTTTCCCCAAATATAGTACAGGAGAGGGAGTTTTATTAACAAATGAAAATTACTTATTTTTTTTACCTCGATGTCACACAGGGTCTTTAGTCCCAGAGTTTAGAATTGTACCCCACTGCCAAATGATGTCTATTTAAGGACCTGGAAAGTAAGATTTGGGGTTTATGGTTGGAGTGAAAGAATTGTATGAAAAAATGAATGTAGAGGAAAATATCATTTTTTGATGTTTTATTTTCATGTGTTTCATTTTTTCCTCTATACTTACCTTGGCAACTTTAGATTTATGGAATACAAACAAATTAGATTAAATTTGTACATGTTTTCTGGTCTTGTAATTTTATAACATCTTTATTTTTAATAGAAGACTTTCCTCCACAATGGGAATTTTTCTTTCCAGCTCATTAATCTGCAGTGGAGATTAAGTGTCTTCATGTATTAACATTGAAAAGGAAATAAGTTAATTTTAACTTAGGCACATTTGGAAGAGTAAATATACACCATATTTCCCCCCAAGTACTTTTCTCATAATTTTCAACTAAGAATGATTAAATAGATATCAGAAGAATTTATTAAAATTGAAAGAATTAAGAACTCTATAATTAAAATTGTACATTCAAAATGTTGGCCTATATTGACTAGTTAGCTATTTAAATAAATTGACCAATTGATCTATTAACAATTACATCTATAGTTATACCAGTATACATACAGTGGTATAAGGAGAAAAATAATATATTAGTAGAAAAGCTTTGTGTTTGCCTTGTCTTCTTTGCCATTAATGAGCTTTGTGACCTGGGACAAGTAATTTACCTAGGGCTTTAGATTCCAGTCTTGTAAAATGAGGGAATTGGCCTGCTTTTGGAAGCAACAGATTATGTTTTTATTACTCAAACTTCAGTTTTATGTAGTTGTATTCAAATGTGATATACAAAGTTATGTTGTCATTAGAGAATTGATTGTGTACAGCATGGCTGCTTTACATAATGACCATCTTCATTATATTTTGATTGATGCTGTCCTCTTGATGCAGAATGTCTTCATATTTCCTATAGTTCGATTTCAGAGAAATGAAAAGATATATCCTATAGAATTCCCAACATAAGTTTTATTAAACTAATCAATATATCAATTGATTTAGAAAAAAATTTATTTTGTGTCACCTGAAAATTAGAAAGCAAGAAAATGACTGACTCCCTCCAAGATCAATTTTCTTTGACTGAGGTTACTAAAATTTAAGATTTCTCTTCCTTCAAAGCTCATTTAAAATAATAACTTCTTTTAAGGTGGATGAGTGTGAGGTGAAAATTTGTTGTCACCTATTCTTAATTCTTATTTGACATAGATATATATTGTAGAAATAGAACAAAGAGTGGGGGAAACTCAATTAATCAACATCTAATTTATTAAATGCCTACTATGTACTAGGCATATATATATATATATATATATGTATATACACACACACACATATATATATATATAAAGCAAGCACTATCCAAAATAAATAGGGAATGATTAACAGTGGGAAGGCACTAGAATTAAGACGGGTTGTAGAAGGCTTCCAGTAAAAGAGGGGATTTCAGTTGGCACTTAAAGGAAGCCATGGAAGTCATTAGGTAAAACTGAGGAGGGAGCATCTTTCAGGTATTGGAAATAGCCAGAAAAAAATGTTTGGAGCCCAGAGACAGAGTGCCTTGTTCATGAAACATCATGGAAGAACTCAGTGTCACTGGGATTAAGAAGTATACATAGGGGAGTAAGGTATAAGATGACTGCAAAGATACAAGGGGCTAGGTTATGAAACCCTTTTAATGCCAAACAGAGCATTTTGTATTCAATCCTAGAGGTGATAAGGAGTCGCTGGTATTTATTGAGTAGGTGGGGGGAGGGGTTTGACATGGTTGAACCTGTGCTTTAGGAAAATCACCTTAGTGACTAAGTGCGGGATAAATTGGAGTGCAGAGAGACTTGAAACAAGCAGATCCACCAGCAGGCTATTTATTGCAATAACCCAGGCATGAGGTAATGAGGGCTTATATTAGAGTTGTGGCAGTGTCAAAGGAGAGAAGGTGGTGAATTTGAGAGATGCTGCAAAGGTGAAATCTACAGGCCTTGGTAACAGATTGAATATAGAGGTGGGGGGGAGTCAGAGAGAGTGCTGAGTCCAGGAAGACATTTTAGGTTTTGAACCTGAGGTCCTGGAAGGATGGTATTGACCTAAAATGTAATAGAGTAGAATTAGCAAATCAAATGAAGGCAGAATGCTCCAGGAATTGAATTAGTCTGTCATAAAATAACAGAAACTTTTGAGCTCTTGAAAATTTTCTAATTACTTATCTTTTTCCAGGGTCCAGAACTCACTTCATTTTTTAGACTTACTGCTATGACTCAAAGCCTTTTTTGCCTCATAGTATCATAGTGTGAAGTGAACATAAATGTCTGACTTCACTCATTGGTTTAATGAATATCAATCAAGTTTAGCTTGACCATCAAGTCAACCATCAATACCATGTGGCAACTGTCTTAATGATTGATAGAGAGACAGGTAAAAACAAATGCTCACAGAGATAGCTTTAGTATTTTGGCACAAACAGAGTAAGGCAAGATGTTTGTTCCTAGACCACAAGTTGAAGAACCAGCAAACTTACTTGACTCCATTATCATATGTGCCTAAGTCACAACTTGGTGGTACATTTGGCCTTTAGGGAAAACACATTAAAATTATCAGGGTGCTCATTTACTATTTAGCTTGTGATTATAACAGTAAGTTGCATGGTTAATTTTGCCTCAGGTTGAGATTTCGTTTTCCCAAATTCAAGATAAATCAAATGCTTCAGGAAGAAGATAGTAAATTGGTACAGATGGTCATCCAATCTGTATTTGAAATGAGGAAAATTACAATGTAATAAGATAAAGGGTTCATGCCAATAACTAACTCATACTCTAGCTCTGGCGATGTTGACTGAGCACAATGAATATTAAAAATGTTGATTGCACTATATTACTAATTATACCAATTACAAAAACATGCCCTGAATCTAATAGTAACAGTACTTTTATACTGTTTACTAAAAAGCACTTTTGAAATCTCAAGAAAAAATTTTGGGTAAGTAAGTATTGCTTAAAGCCTAAAGGATTTGGTGATGTTTTGGGGAGTAACTCAGAATTTCAGGGTAAAGCAAGTAGAGAATATGAGGGGTTTTTTTTAATCTAAACAATCCATCACATTTAAGGCTAGATTTTTTGTCTATAAAACAAGCCATGCAGAGTTCTATAATGCCAATTCATCAAGCAGTATTTCCAAGGGCAGTAGGATATTTCAACTTTTTAAAGTATACAAAGTGAAATTTACACGAAATGCCAACATTAAGTATCATGTTTAGTATATTCTTGACCTACCATATTCTAGTACTGTGCAAACTAGTCTTATTTTTACTAGTACTGAGTTATGTGCTGACAGTTATCTTATTTCTTTCTGGCCTCTGAGGAACCATTCTATTTACAGCAGCATTATTGTGCTCAATAACTCTTTAGTACTCCAAAAGAATTAATCCAACTTTGTGAAGTGTCTAACTACCTACCAAGGAATAAATCCTGCCCAAGGTGACTCAATGAAGGAATGCTACTTTATTTGGATAGTCAAGGGGTTAGGGATAAGTCATTTTATTGTTTAAAGACATTCATAACTAAACAAGGATATTGAGAAATATGAAACAATGAAAAGTACATATCATTTACATAAGAAAATGGAAATATATAAGAAGAAAATGATAAAAAATCATCAACTACTGTAGGGCAGTTAAGTGGATAGAACAATGGACTTAAAATCATGAAGGCATGAGTTAAAATCCTTCCTCAAGTTCTTACTAGCTCTGTGAGTCTACAGTTTCCTCATCTGTAGAGTTTCCACAATTGTAGAGGTTGAACTCACTGACCTGTAAGATTCTCTCTACTTCTAAATCTATGATTTGATATGATATTTTAGTTACTAAGGAATCATTAACTAAAAGAGATGAAAGCAGGGGAAAAAAAGTAAGAATAGCTATTCCTCATCAGCTGCTTCATTCTGAACCAACCAGATAGTTTTCTACCTCTTCTCAGTATGTTGTTTTAATTATCTATAATAACAATAAGTATATTGATAATGCTGATGTGATTAGAGAAATAACCCCTGAAGGGTCCACCCATTATCTACATAATGCATGTGTGCTTGTGTAGAGTAGGTAGGGAAGGTAGACTGAGAAATAATGCAAAAGTAATGTAATGCCAGCTAGGATAATAAAGACCAGGGGCTCTATATGCCATGATAATGCAACAGTACAATTAGGGAAATATTTTATAAACTTCCTTTCTGATGAAAATCTAATCTCATCTTACTAACAGAAAGTCTCACAATGTTTCTTACCAAAAGTTGAGAGCACCCTTCAAATATAGACCTGGTACATATTTATGTACTTTACAGACTTTAATTAAGCATTCATATATTGTTTCACTCAAAAAAAAAATCTGTAAAAACAACAAAGAAAACCAGAATGATTTTGGCTGAGGAGTATGTAAAAATCTTTGACTATGAAGAGTGATTCAATACTAATTTATTCATTGTTGAATAGCCAACTAAATTTAGATTATCTTTATCACTAAAATCACTTTATTGATTGTAATTAAGCCTAAGTTTTGCCCTTCTGCCACAGAAATGTTTGACCAGTATATTAAAATATAGTGAGAACACTAAAGTGTTTGATGTCCACACGGAAAACTTCTCTATTTAAAACATGATTTAAAAAAAAAACCTTGTAATCTCAAGACGATAAAACATGACAACTTCCATGGAGACAGTTTAAGAGCATCAATTATCGTCACTCTTGGATGGAGCTGTTTATGAATTTCATGTTAAAGTGATAGTCCAACCAATACAAGATATTTTTCACTTAATATTCATGGAAAATATGAAATTATGTAATTCCATTGAAAAACAATGTAAAAAATGCTTTTTATCCTGGGAAATTCTTTTGAATGATATGAAAATATCATTTAGACTAGATAATTATGTACTTCCTAAGCTACTCAAAGAAAGAATTGAGATGGAATATTATGAATTTTAATTTGGAGGGAAAATTGATGTATAAACATTGGATATGTATGTATGTATGTATATATGCACACATACTTATACATACACACATACATATACATACATACATATATACACACACACATAAACATATATATATCTTCTTCAGGGAAAATACATTGAATATAATCAAGGAGAAAAATGAGTTCTAATATACTAAAATACTATCATTCTTAAATAACATCATACCACATCAATAAGGGGAACCTCACCTTTAGGGCAATTAACACCTGTGCAATGTTTTTTTTTTCACCAATAGTAAATCTAGTAAATTAAGGAATAGCAAATCTAGAAAATGCTCAAATAAAAAACTCATAAGATGTTTTTAGTTTTTTTAATTGATAATTTCATTTTATATAGTATGTATTCACCTGTATTTATAGAATACATGTCATTTATAGAAAGTTATTACCTATAACATAGAATTTTCTTAATTAAAAAAGAGGAAGAAGAGAAAAATTTGAGCAATCAATGTATCAAAAAACTTGATATTATGAAAATGTCTATGCCCACAGACCCTCCTTTTCTAACTCACAAATGCCTCTACAATTCAAGAGTGTATATCTTAATCATTCTTTGGGACCAAACTTGCTCTTTTTAATTTTTAATTTAATTTCACAAAAGGCATGTGTTTATTTTGTGTATGCTGTTCTTTCCATTTGCGTTATTGTAGTTACTGTGGATATTACTTTACTGGCATGCTTATTTCACTTTATGTCAGTTCATATAAGTCTGTCTTTGTTTCTTGTCATTTTATTTTTATATTCTATCATATTCATACTCTACAATTTGTTTAGTCATTCTCCAGCTGCTATGTATCTACTTTGTATTAAATTTCTTGCTACCAGAAAAGAGCTGCTATAAATATTTTTATGCAAAAATGGCATTTCTTTTTGTCAGTGATCTCCTTTGGTGCATATAGCTAAAAGTGGAATCATTGGATCAAAAGGTAAGTATTTTAGCCACTTCATTTGCTTAATTACAAATTGCTTTCCAGAACCATTGCATATTTTACAAAGAATCTATTACTTTGCCTACCTTTCCATAACCTCTCCAACATTGGCTATTCTTTTAAAAAAAATTTGCCAGTTGGTTAGTTCTTAGGTGAAACCCCAAGTTTGTTTTAATTTTTATTTGTCTTATCATTAGTACTTTGGAACATTTTGTCATTTGGTTGTTGATAGTTTACATTTTTCTTTTGAAAACTGTTTATTCATATCCTTGGACCACTTAACTACAGGGGAATGAGTTATGGTCCCATAGATTTTTTTTTTGTTAGATGGTATGTGTGGTGAGAGTGTATGCTTGTGTATTAAGTGTTACAAATCCTTATCAGATATTCTTAATTCAAAGATGTTTCCCTAGATTATTTCTTCCTTTAACTTAGATAATTTTTGTTTGTGTAAATTGTTTTCTTTTTTCAATTTCATATAATCAAAATTATTTTTTTAAATTCTTTTGTAGTCACCAATATAACTTTTTTTAATCCCAACAATAATGTTAATGAAATATAGGACACATCAACTTCTGGCAGATTAAGAATAATCTGTACTTTCTTGTTCTAAAGGAGAAAAGTAATTGATTAAAAACAAAAAAACCTTCTCAGAGCATGGACTAAACAGCTTGAAATACTTCTGGAGTAAAAAAAAAATATTCTCACTTTACAAAGCAGTGGTTCAGGCTAACTACTGGTATAGGCCACTATATTTTACAAATATAAGAGGATTATCTTCAGAAAGAACCTAAGAGATTCCTAAGATACAAGAGTGAAATCAAATGATACTCTGTGGATAATATCTTCATTAACTCAACCAATAACAGGTCAACACAGAAGCAACAAAAGGCTGAGTCATTCAGAGTTATAGAAAGTTAGGAGGTTTATGATAGACTCTGAATCAAGTCATTCCCACATAAATTACAGAAATAAAACACAACCTTATTGATTAAAGCAGGTTTTTTCAGCAAAGTGGTAGACATTATAACATATTGCTACAGATTATAAGAAAACAACACCAATAAAAATATAATAGATAAATTTGGGAGGTGCAATTATACACCAAAATTTTACTACCCATATATGCTAAAAGATGAGAGATACTTATTCTAAGAATACAAACACCTAAAATATCCTTAAGACAAAACAAACAAACAAAAATATATTTGGGTGTGTTATACTTTAAATTATGTATGTGATATAGCCTAACCCCCCCTAGATTGTTTGTAAAAGAATTTGGAACTCATAAACTCTTAAAATAGAAATGAATTTAAAAGACTCATTTCATGGAAGCCTTTTTATTAAATTTATTCTACATGTCCCCTGAATCATTGAAATATGTACAGCATTGGTTTAATATTTAATTCAACATAATTTAGTAAATTTATTCCAATTAAACATATATTTAAGTACCTACTACATGAAAAGTACTGTACTAGGTTTTGGGTATAAGGTACTGTAAGATAATCTTTGTTCCCTAATTCTAAAGCAATATTGATTGTGTTGCTTCACAATCATATTTCCAAGTAGAAGTAGGAAAATGTGAGGGGTGAAGGCCTTCTGATATATTTTCCCTCTGTGACAGGTGCCTAAGGGTGCCTGCTCTTTATTCAGAGCAGCTATACAACTGCAAAGAATTGTACTGACAGAAATCAGCACATTATGCCTAACTCCTACCTTGGCTCATTGAAATGAACCAAAGAGGGCATGTATCTCACTTGCAAATCATTCTGTCAGAAAATATGTGTCAGCAAATCAAAATTGGCAACTTTCAATATCTTCTGAAGCCGAGAAGATTATCTGAATATGAAGATGGCATGAGAAATCTTGAGATCAAAAGTAATGAAAATAATCTGAAACTCTAGCAGCTCCCCTCAAGCTTGACAATTTTAATTATAATTTCTTCTTTCCTAAAATTACAATTCTGCACAAACTCTAGGGAAAACATGCAAAGATGGCAAAGTTTAACTTCCACAATCTCAACCACCTTCACTTTGTGAATTCTTCTCCTTACTCACTTAGTCTTATCTTCTGGAAAGTATCTAGTGCCCCACAAAATCCTCTGGCTTCTGAGCATCTCCTATTTCCATTTCACAATGGAATCTGCCTGCCCTATTCATTGTCCAATGAAATAAATTTTTGTCCTTTGTCTTCTTACCTGTACCATTAACATCTTAACTCTTTTTTGTTAAAGCATTTCTATATGACATTAGTCAAGCTGATTTATTAATATATGTCAAAATATTAATGGTAATAATGTCAATGTACATTTTAATTAGTATATATTAGTTTAATAAGGGATTCTGAAAAGTGATGCTTAACCAAAAAAAAAAAAAGAATTCATTTCAAAATCAGGCATTCTTAACCTGGGATCCAGCAATATTTTTATGTTTTTTTTAATTTTATAACTATTTTGATATAATTGATTTTTTGTAACCGTAGGTATTTTGTTTCATGCACACAAAACATTATTCTGAGAGGGATTCTATAGGCTTCCTCAGACTTCCAAAGGCATCCATGTCACACATATGTAAAATGTAAAGAATCTTTCCTCTTAGTGATAGAATAATATATACTAAAACAGATGATACAAGAGTGATTTAGGGGGCCAGAGGAATTTTACCAGCGTCCCTAAAATCATTCTACAGAGGCAATCAAGAATGTTATAAGACAAGCCCTGCCATGATGACAATGACAGTCTATTAAATATTATTTAGGGGGAAACTGGGGAATATATGGGCTTTAAAAAGAAAGTTTTAAAAGGTCCAATGTGTTTATTACTAATTACACCTCAAAACATATCGTGTTATTGTAGTAGTTTATGTATTCCCAATTTAGAATACTTTACAGATAGAGATCACAGTCTTTCTCTAACTTATTTTCTTAAATGGTTGTCTGAGGCTAAAATTGTCTAACTAATTTAACCATCCTCCCACACTCTAGCAAATGTCAAAGGAAGGACTTGAATCTAGGTTTTCCTTACTTCAAGTTCAATACTGTATCCATTATGCCTATGCAATGGCAAAGAACATTTAGATTTCTTCATATAGAAAAATTAGTGATGTATCATTTCAAAACATTCTTTCTCCCTCTGTTGTTTAGAAATTCAAAACTTCAAAGCATCTTTAGGGTGACATATTTCCTATTTTGTCTCATTGCCTGTATTCTGAAGGGAAAAAAAAAAAGTACTGCCATTGGATAAGATGGTTCTACTGCACTCCTTTCTTTCATGCTGTCACGGATGATCAGAGATAATAAAAAAAGTGTTTACCACATTATGTGCTCTCCATTAAGATAGAACTTTTCTATTTTAAAAGTATTAAGGATCAGTGAGTTCAACTGCAATCCAGAACTGTACTTTTGAAAATAATCTTTGTTCCCTAGTTGGAAAGTGCATCCCTTGTTGTCTGCTTTTTATGTAACACTTGCACACAAGCATTGAATTTTACTCTGAGAATTGATTTTTTTAATACCAAGACCATTTATATCCCTGAGATAACACTCAAGTACTGCTACTGCTATATTTTTTTTCCCACCAAAGCAAAGCTAATAAATGTGAAATCCTCTCTCCACACTCAAGATATCAAGGTAAGGAGGATACATTTGAAAAATTGCTCTAATACAACAGAAAATATAAAAATCAATAAGCTATAAAAGCTAAAAAGCTTCTTCAATTTTGTCTCCTTATTGCTCAGTGTAGGTGGACAGATCCTTGAGAATAGTCCAAGGCTACAAACATACTCTTACACATAGAGTTGCGTATTGTAGTGAATATGTGATGTTCCCCTAAGAGCATGGGAGTGCACATTTAGGAAAGAAAAGGGAGATAAGAATGGCCTTTGGACTCTTCTTCATTTGTTTGAGAGCTAGTAAATGCACTTGAGAAATCAGGCAGCCATGACTGTGGGTTTTATCACTTTTGTGTGAGAATAACATAGCCTCAATCCCGAAGAGCCTTTTTTTACTTCCTCCTCTGTGTCTGCTGCTTATCCAAGCCCAGGATAAACAAGGTTATTTATGTCAGCATTCACTAATATAACACTGTTGGAAAAAAGAATAAAATATGTGGAGTGTCTCATGCTAAGTAAAGCATTGATTTTTCTCATAAGGATGACTTGAAATTGAGGACCTCTGTGAATCAAAAACTACCCATAAAATTGCTCTTTTCAAATAGGGATCTATTACCTCTTTAGGATGGAGATATTTGGAGGTGGCCAGGATTATTCAAATTTTGTTTCCAAGTATTGTACTTACTTGGGCACTGAAAGTCAACCTCATATAAGGAATGAGTGAGGAAAGGGCAGACAACAGTCACCTTGAAAGAGTTCTGAGGGTTTAGTGAACTGCTAGCTTAATAGAGGAGGCAGCTAGGTGGCAGAGTAGATATAGTGTTGAGACTGGAGTCAGGAAGACCCATCTTCCTGAGTTCAAATCTGATCTCAGACACTTACTAAATGTATGACCCTAAGCAAGTGACTTAACTTTGTCTCAGTTTCCTCAGAAAGAAAATGGCAAACTGCTCCAGTATCTCTTCCAAGAAAACCCTGAATGGGGTCATGAAGAGTTGAACCTGACTGAACAAATGACTGAACAACAATAAAAGTTCAATAGAAATCAGCAGTTTTATAGAACAACAACAAAAAAAAACTAATGTGACCATGGGCTGCCTTAAGAAGACAATAGCTTCCAGAAATTGTACTCTGCTCTGCTCAGACTTCTTCTGGCATATTGTGTTCAGTTCAGAGTGATATGGTTTGAAGACACTGACAAGCTGAACAAGGTACATTAGAAGACCACAAGGATGGTGAAGGTTCTCAAATCAATAACAAAATAATCAGTGCCCCTTATTTTCCTTCTTATATCTGCATTGTGTCATATGATCAGGTATTGATTGTTGTTGTTATGGGAAGTAATTATAATATGGACAAAGTATGTGGGGATAAGAGAAGAAATATTCATTGTATAGAATTATTTATTGTTATGATTTTAATTATTTAAAAATCTAAAGATTATTGCTGTGGGAGAAAAAATAGGAAATATCCTGTTATTCTTTCTTTGTGATTTCTACCACAGAGATTCATCTTTTGTGAGGGCCTGAAGTATTGACTTTATGCCAGGACCTTGACAAAAAGGAGGTTGGGATTCACTGCTTTTCTTATTCCAGCTTCTGCCAGTCTCAGTCCACATGGCTGTGATTCCCTTTGTTTTTCAATGTAAGATGATCTCATCAATCTACCATACCTCTGCTGCTGTTGCACTCAATCCTGCTCTGACCACCAGGCATACCTCCCTCTTTCTCCCATCAGTTCTATATCACTCTGTCTCATTCACTATGACATTGTCTTTCTTTAGTGTTTTCTTTAGTTCCTTTTTTGATCTGTTTCTACAACCCCCTGTATTCCTCTCTCTCATGGCATGGAAAGAAGTAGAAGTCTCTTCTAAACTGTACAAAAATCTAGAAACTTCTATTCATCAAAATGCAGAGTAGAAGACTCAGAGATGAGAGATTATTCATGAAGAACACAAAGAAGGTCAGTTTCATTACATCAAAGAGTACATGAAAAATAAGGAATATATATATTTATATATAAAATTTTTTTCAAGCTAAAAAAAAAGGTGGAGTCAGATTATGAATGACTCAGTGGCCTACAAGGTAGGTTCCTTTTTAAATCTCTGATCCTATGGCTTTAAGGCCCAGACAGAGAAATTGGTATTTGATCACAAAGGTCATAGGGAGGCAATGGATTTTATTGAGTGCATGAATAAGATGATCAGACCTTTCCTTTAAGAATGTTATTTTGGCAGCTTTGTGGAGGATTGATTGTGGAGGGGAGAGCCTTGAGGTTGGGAAACCATTTAGGAAGCTATTGCAATAGCCTAGGTGAGAGGTAATAAAGGTCTGGAAACATCAGAATAAGCTTGCATGAGAGGAGAGAATGGAATAGAACAAAGGAAGATGTTGAGGTAGAACTAACAAGACTTGACAGTTGACTGGATATATTACATGAGAGAGAGTCATATACTTAAGGATGACTCTGAGGTCATAAATTTGTATGAAAAGAAGCAAAGTAGTTACTTTAACACAAATAAGAAAGTTAGGAAGGGTGATGGATTTTGAAGAAAAGATAAGGAGTTCTGTTTTAGACATGCTGATTTTGACAAGCCTACCGGACATCCTTTTATCCTAGACCCCCTGACAATATTTAATCTTCTCCAAATATATAATCTTTTTCCATCTGATGCAGTAGTAAATGTTCCTGGTCAAATATATGCAAAAACCTTTGAGGACTGGAGAAGTCAGTCTAGGCAATGCAATGTAGACTTGTATTATTCATGATTAAAGGGAGCAGAAGATGCAAATAATCAGCTTTTGGAACAAATTGCTCATGCAGAGTCACAGATCTTTCTTTCTTTAATTCTTCTTTCCTTCCTTCCTCCCTCCCTCCCTCCTTTCTTCTCTCCCTCTCTTCCCCCTTTCCTTCCTTCTTTCCTTTTGCTATCATTTTCCCTTTCTCTCTCTGCCCCCTCCTTCCCTTCCTTCTTTCCTTCCTTCCTTCCTTCCCTCCCTTCCTGCTTCCATTCCTCCTTCCTGACTTCCTCCCTACATCCCTTTCTCCTACCTCCCTTCTTCATTCCTCTCCTCTTTCTCCCTCTCTCCCCTCTTTCCTTTCCATTTTCCTTCTTTTCCTTCTTCTTTCCTTTACTCCTCCCTTCTTTTCCTCTTTCCTTCCTCCTCTTTCTTTCATTCATTTTAGATTGTATTAATATATTTTATTCATACAATACAAACTTTTTCAGATTATCCTTACATGTTGAGAGGTCTCTGGCAACAAAATAAAATAATTAAGCAAATTCTATAAGCACAGTGACATGATTTGAAAATGCATGCAATGTTCCAAAATCCTATCACTTACCCTACATCTGTATTTTAGATGTTAGTTTTATTAACAAAATAAACTACTTTCTCTCCCTCCATACTCATCTCATTGAAAAAAAGGAGAAAAAAATAAATTCCTTGTAACAATATGAATTATCAAGCAAAATGAATCCCCTCAGTTTCTGAATGCAAATATATGTATGTATGTATTTCTCATTCTGTACCTTAAATCTGTCACCTATTTGAGAGGAGGTGGATTGTGTGTTTCATCATTAGTCCTTTGGAATTGTGCATGATCATTTTATTGATCATATTTCTTCCAGCTACCAAAGTTGTTTGTTTTTAAAGTGTTACAATTATATAAATTGTTCTGCTGGTTCTGCTCAATTCATTCTTCAATGATTTATAAAATTGTTCATTTTTACAACATTGATTTTATAATAGAAATTGTTCTTCAAGCTCTGCTTACTTCACTCTGCATTGGTTCATACAAGTCTTTCCATGTCTCTTTGGAATCATCTATTTCCTAATTTCTTAAATCATAGTAGTACTTCATTACATTTGTAATTCTTCCTATATCCAGATCCAGCAAGATGGAGAAAAAATTATCTTCCTGTCTCTCTCTTTATATCCTTCCTTCCACCCTTCCTTCTTTCCTTCCTTTCTTCCTTCCACCCTTCCTTCTTTCCTTCCTTTCTTCCTTCCTTCCTTTCTTTCTTTCTTTCTTTCTTCCTTTCTTTCTTTCTTTCTTTCTTTCTTTCTTTCTTTCTTTCTTTCTTTCTTTCTTTCTTTCTTTCTTTCTTTCTTTCTTTCCCTTTGAACATAGACCCACAGAGTGTCATATATCAGAGATAATATTGATTGAGAGGCCTACATGTAAGTAGGGGGGTACCCTCAAATATTACATATTTGTAGAGTCTAACTATTCCCTTCAGCCTATAAGGCTTCTGATGATTGTATTAAGCTCCAATCTTACATCAACAATTGACCATTATTTATTTCCATTTGAAAATGTCCCATTATCCATTTAAGCTCAATGTATCTTAATATGAACTAATAATCTTTCTTTCCAAGCTTGCTCCCTCTTCTAACTTTCTATTTGTGTTAATATTGCCATCAGTTTTACCAGTGTGTTGCCACAAGTTCCCCAGTAATCCAGAATCAAGCCTAGGAGTCCTCTTTAAGTCTTTTGTCTTTCTTCTCTCCTTTATCCATTTATTCACCAGTATTATTGGTTCTTTGTTTATAATATTTCTGATTCTGTTCTGTTCTTTCCATTCCCATTGTCAGTGTGCTAACTCAGATCCTTGCACCTTAATTATTGCAAATAGTGTCAATTACAATTCCTTTAAATACTGATGTTATCATGTGATCTCACTTGTCAAAAAACTGTTAATGAATCCTCATTATTTGTAGGATAAAGCCCAACATTTTTAGTATTACATCTACATTTCAAAAAATTACTTGCCGGCATGGATCATTAATCTTCTGTTCTACTTTATTTATTCTCTCCTCTAAGCACATCATTTAAACTCCTTTATTCATGCTCCCTCCTAGTATGATTACCCCTCCTCTGTCTCCTTGACCAAACTCTATGCATTCTTTGACTCAGTTAAAGTCCTATATGTTCCTTACCATTCCAATCCCTCCAGATCCTATTTCCTAACCAAATATATTGTAATTGTTTAAACCTACATACATACAATTCTTATCAAGATTGCAACTCCTCAGAAGCAAAGAACATGCCTTATCCTTCTTTGGATCCTAGTATATAGGGAGTGCTCAGTAAGATTTTAATGCATTGAATCAAAAGTTCAATTTGCTATGAGAATCAAAGGAAGGCACATGCTCAGATAGTAACAGACTTGATTAAGCTTCATGATAAAGAGATGACTAAAAAAATATACTATTTACTCAATTCTTTTCCCTGAATCTTCAGGCAGTTTAAAGAGGATATGGGAATACATAATGACAAGATTTATAAAAGCAGATCACAATTTACAGCTAGGCAATGGTTCATTCCTGGAACTGGATTCAGAAGAATATGAACACTGTCAGTAAATGACTCTGAGAAAACTAGATTAAGAAAGTTATATAATAGAGATGACTATATTGAATCCTAAACACTATTTTTTAAAGGGCTAGAACTCTGGTAGACTGTCACCATTAAAATCAAGTTTTGTTTTTGTTTTTGTGAGACCTTAATTTTTACTTTTCAATAAGAGCATGATAAAAGCCTACATTTTTCCCCATATAAAAATAAACCCTCACCTTGTCAATAGTATATTCAGTAGCAATTCAGAACCATCAGAACCACTGAGGACCTAAATATATCCTTCAATTCACACTGTAAAATGTAAAGTAATGTATTTGCTAGGGAACTGAACAGTACCACCGTTCTTCAATCCCTTCCAAACAGTATACATTTTCACTGTTGCCTATTCAGAGGCTGTGGCTGATTCCCAGTATTTTTTTTTTCATTCTTAAAAACAAACTTTAGATTAACAAATTGAAAAAAAGAGACATTAACAGTTTAAATGGACATATCAAGGGTCACTTTAAAAAGAAAATGTATTTCTGACATGTCCTAAAACAAGTTCTTTTCAGAATTTTTGTTCCCATTCATACATTGTAGTTCATACTTAATACCAAACTAATATGTGACTTATATCTACCTAGGTGAAGCCTTATCTGTGACTGAGATTGAATGGTTAATGTTCATTTTAATATTGAACTGAATAGATTGTTAGAGGTGAAAGGTCCTTTACTAATAATTTCATCCAATCCTAGGATTATAAATTTGAAGATGTTATATTTGCCCAAAATCCCCCAGTTGCTTTGGTGACTGTCAGAATTTCTTTTGAAACAAACCAACAAAAATATCCAGGAGAATTCTATCTACAATCACAAAGCAGACACAGGGTAAATATAATTTCAAATATACTTGAGCTACATTCAACAACCTTTTCACTTTTCACCATGGCATTTTGACATCATGTAAACACAATCTGAAGATCCTAACACTCCCTAGACAGCTAAAGAATGACACTTTTTAGTACAAATTTTGTAATGTTTCCTCATACTTTCAATGGAAAATAGTCTCTAAAATGCAGATATACTATGAATAATAAGATTTTTACTAGTAAGATATTATTTCTGGAGTTTTATGGATAGATATAGATATATGTATCTATATAGAGATAGATATGTTTATATGTGTATATATACATACCTATACCTATACATACATATATACATATAACATATACATACAGAACTAGTAATATATCAGATATATACAGATTTATAAATATATTAATCTCTATATAGATATATACATGTGTGTATATATATATACACACATATATACTAATGCCTAAATATATAATAGATATAATATATTATATATGTATATATAATATCCAGTATATATATAGGTGTGTGTGTTTATATGTATATATTATGTGTATATGTATACGTATGTGCATGTATGCATATACATGTGTATAACAATGACTTCGTTAATCCCCAGTGCCTGAAGATCAAGTTTGTTGCATTTCATCTCTGCCCCTCCCTGCCTCCAAGATTCTCTTGTACTTTCCTTCAAAAGGGTTTGGGTGTGTCTGATCTTTGTCACTAACTCCAGTCTCCACTAATTGTGTTCCCCCAATCTTAGGAGATCCCTGCTCCCCAGTTCAAAAATTTAACAGTCAGCTTAATCTTTTTACAAACAAATTACTTCAAAGGCAAAGCAAGAAAAAAAAAAATATACCAATATCCCTCTCTCTTCTATATCTGGTGGGCATAACTTTATAGCACCTCACTGGTGGCATAAGTGGAGAAGTGGTGGATGTTAACAGCTTCTATATAAAGTATGGTCCCCTCATACCCTGTCTAAACACCTGGAGTAATATAATCATATATATTACAATCCCATCAAGTTCCAAGTCCAAAGACCCTCTGGGCTTGCATACCAGTTGTCTGGTTTCTTAGAGCTTCCTTGCTCTGCAGGCAACAACATCTAGCCTGGAATCTTACCTCTGGTGTTTCTATGGCTCAAGCTCTAGGATCTACGGACTACACTTCTTGTACCTAGAAAAGGGTAAATGAAACAGAACAAAATCCCAAACTGAATTTTCAGGGTTGCAGGGTCTTAAAGAGAGAGGGGTCAGTTTAAGACCTTCAACCCTTAACTGAGAGAGAGAGAGAGAGAGAGAGAGAGAGAGAGAGAGAGAGAGGGAGGGGGAGGGGGAGGAGAAAGAAAAGGAGAAGAAGAAAGGGAGGGAGAGAGGGGTTGGAGCTAGATAGAGGGATCAGCTGATCCTCCCTGAGGAAAGCAACAATAGAATAAGACCCTCTACCAAAGCAGATTGACATTTGCTCTACAATTTATAGACTTAACAGAGCTGCTTGGGTCATTCAGAAATAAAGTTACCCATCTAAGATCACATGGACAGTATATATCAGGGTTGAGATTTGAACTCAGGGCTTCTTTACCTTGAGGCCAATTTTCTATCCACGGTATCAGGTGACCTTTCCATGTGCAGGATTTATATGAGTGGGGGGAAGGTAGAATGAACAGTGTAACTGGAGCGTAAGGTACATGAAGGGAAGTTATACAAGAAGAGTCTGAAAATGGTGGTTGAAATCAGGCTGAGGAAACCTTCAAAGACATTTCATGGAGTTTAAACTATATTCAGTAATTTTATACAGGTACGAATATTGCCATGAGGCCACAAACATGTTCAATTGTTCTGGATCCCTTATATAGACACAAGTTCTAAATACACAGACTCAAATATGAAACCTGTCCCATCCTTATTGTCATCACAAATCTGAAATTCCTAAAGTAGATCTTCAAGGAAAATATTAAGATTCAGATCTAGAATATACTATCAAATATTCACAAAGAAGAAACCCTAATACTCTGTACTTTGTTTCTTCTGCACATAGCCAGAGATGGAATTATGCTAGGGATTGTCACCAACAATCTCTATACCTAATTTCTATATACCCATCTATTCTAGAAACACAAAACAAATGATCCACATTGTTCTTATTTGTTCATCTGCCACATTGCAGCTCTTTCTGTTCACAACCCAACTCTAATCCCCAATCTTTACCTTTGAAAATCATGTACTTGCCCTCTTTGTGTTGAACTGCTATACTACTACTTCTGCTTTGTTTTTTCGTTGATGATCTGATAACAAATCAGCTATCTGACAGTTCCCCAGATATTTGTCTTCTTCCCGTATTCCCAGATTTAACAATAGGCTTTGGAGAACTATTGCAAGGTTTTTTTTTTTCTTTAGCAAATTAGTGATATAATCACAACTAATTTTTAGGATTACTAATCTGGTAATGAGCAGATGAACTGGAAGGGGGAAGAAAGGAGTTGGGGGAGTTGCATTGTGAAGCTAATGCAATAGTATAAGTGAAAGATAATGGGGGCCTGAATAAGGGTGGTGACAGAAAAATTGACAGGAAGACAGAATGATAGTGATATTGAAAAGGTAGGGAGAATAATTCTAAAATGGGCATTGCTGTAGGTTCAGGTTTAACATCCAATCTTTCTCTGTAAACTATGCTTAGAGTGATGATACCCTATTTATTCCAGTATTGAGAAACTTGAAGCTTTGTTTCGTATCCTCTTTTTGTCATTATTGTTACTGTTGATGTTTTTGTCTCTGTGAGGCAACTTCTTAGTCTCAGTAACATATTTGAAAGAGAAATTTAGAACAGTTTTCTTTCCAAAGAAAAACCTTCCCATTTGAAAGTTTTTTTTTTAACTAGTGATTCTCTCCCCCACACCTTGTTTTCATTTGCATATGAAAATCCCATGAGACAAATGAAGCAAATGATTTCTTTCACTTAGGTTTATCGTGAGAATGAAGAGCAATATTTGATGACAAAGCCTATAGTATCATCTGCAACTCTATAGAAGAAATATTTGATTAGAAAAGTTAATTATATGCATAAAAAGAGCTGAGATGCTAACAGCTAATTAGTCACAAAGGGAAATTAAATCTACTTTCCTAACTGGCAGTTGCTATCTGGCAATATTTTTATTCAACAAAATAAATTCTAATCTATCATAATGAGAACTCTAAAATTTTAGGGGGAACAATCAGACTACATAAGTTGGGTTAAAAGTCAACGTTCACACAGGACAGGAAGATGTCAGCAACTTTTTTAGTCAATCTACACACATGTCTATGTAAATATACTTATATTTTGCTAACAATTAACAGCTAAACTAATCAGAAAGAAGCATGGCAAGATTTTTGGGGAACTGATGATTCTTGGCTAACATTTTGTCATTTATGAGCCTGAATTATTACATAAGACTGAAGTAAAGAATTCAGAGAAAATGATGTCCTGTGAGCAATTAGAGTCATTCCAAATATGATCTTATCTTCCTGGTGTCTGGTCTTAACTGTTGAGCTAGAACTTGTTCATTGAGCTCATAATGAACCAAGTCCGTAAATGTGCTAAAAAATGTGCCCCCTAATTATAGTTTGAAAATAGAATTGATCCCCATTTTATTTTGGTTGGAATAAAGGAGGAAAACCCAGGAATGAATTCACATACACACATCATCATCATCTTCTTCTTCATCAACATTCTGTGTAACAAGCAATGTGCAACATTTTTTTTTTATTTCCCTAGGTTCCAGACCAGCTATAGAAATGTAGATGTCATCTCAGCATTAGAAAGCAAGAGAAAAGGGAATATTCTATTGGCATAAGAGCAAAGAAATTACTTTGTGCATTTTTGTAGTATCTTACCTTAAGAAATGACATGATTTCCTCCTTGTGAAATCACTTCTTTTAGTTTGTAAGAATTTCCTTTTAAGAACACCTAACTGAAGAGTGACAATTCATTCTTTCTGTGGATGTTTTTCAAGGAATTTTGTTCTGATGTGCAGTGATAATAGAGTTGTGGTGAACCTTTATTTAAAGCAGTGCCCATTCACCCAGTTGAGGGTTGATATCCTCACTGAAAGGTAAATCCAAGTGGGCTAGCTGAGTACCTATCTTTGAAACTGCACATGTTGTGTTATAGATGACTTCCTTGGAATGTCCAATCTTTTTTTCTTCAACCTCTTCTTTCTCCTCTTTTTTATCTACCTTCTTATATCTACCTCCCAGGGTCATTTATTAAGGTCAAATGAAATTATATTAGTAAAGTGCTTAGCACATCGTTTGGCAAAGAATAAGCATTTAATAAATGCTTCATAAATTATTTCTCCTTCCCTGCCCTTCCCTTCCCTTCCCTTCCCTTCCCTTCCCTTCCCTTCCCTTCCCTTCCCTTCCCTTTCCTTTCCTTTCCTTTCCTTTCCTTTCCTTTCCTTTCCTTTCC